>NW_020955331.1:306623-372718 GCF_003031625.1 Empidonax traillii
TGTGGGGGTGCCATTCTCACACTGCCTTGGATGCTGCGGGGTACTGCGCATTCCAGAGGGGAGATGCCATGCAGGGACCGCCCGTGCCCCATCAGGACCCTGCCCGTTCTGGGAAACAGCCAAGTGCCCCCCGTTGCTCCCCTCCACCGGCTCTCCCCCACTGACCCGCCGGCACGGCATGCCCGGGGTGATGTCCTGCCGGGAGGGTGGCGTTGGGCGCCTGCTGCCCAGGCGCAGGGCCCGCTGCCCGGTGCTGTCCGAGAAGCTGTGGGGCAGGGGCCCGAGCATCTCCTCCTCCTCCTCGGCGCTGCTCAAGCGCTGGTAGTCGCATCTCTCGCCCATGGCTGAGGCAGCGGCTGCGGCGCAGTGGCGAGTGGGGGGCTCTGCGGAGACGCCCGCGTCTGCCTGGGGGCGGTGAGGGCTGGAGCCGGGCTTGGGATCACATGGCAGAAAGTTGCTGCAGTTCCGGAAAACAGCGAGAGGGTGAAGGTGACCGCAACGGTGATGGAGGGGAGGGGGGATGGATGGAGGGATGCGGAGGAGACGGGGAAAAGAGAAGCAGGGGCAGCCCTTTGACCGCCCGCCCTCACCCCGAGCCCAGCCTGGCACCACTGTCTTCCTCCCGGCGCGGCAGCCCAACTGCCCACCTTCTGTCCCTGCTCCGGCTCCCGAGTGGAGAGGTGGTGGCATCGCCGCCAGCCCCAGCGCCGCGATCGCAGTCCCCTTCTCCCCGCACCCTGGCACGGTGCACCAGGCAGCCGGGCGGAGGAGGAGGACGAGGGGGGACCATGGTCCAGCAGCCGGGGTTCTGTGGCAGACAGGATGGGTAAGGAGGCACCTGCAGAGGGATGGGGGGGCTCTGGGGCTGGCAGCATCCCCAGCATCCCTCCCGCTTCCCTGCGCAGGCAGAGGGGGATGGGATGCACTGGGAAGATGGCTGCTCCGCAGCGACCGGCAGCGTTGGCGCAAGCACGGCAGGGCTGGGAGAGCAGCCAGGCCCCGGTGGGTGCTGCTGGGATGAGGGTCCGGAGGGCACACCAGGATCAGTCCTCTCCCCACCCCGCTCCCTGGCAGGGAGCTTGGGGGTCTCCTAGACCTCTGCCAGGCGCTGCACCAGGCACAGCCCCCAGCAGGGGCAGGTGGCACTGGGAAGCCACCCCCACCCCCCAGATGGGGACCCCCCCAGTTTGCACATCGGGACTGGCCTGTACCCCAACACTGACCGACCATAGCCCCTCTTTCTGCCCCCTATGCAGAGCTACAAGTGGGCTGAAACCAGGGGGGACCCTGCAGCCTTCCCCGAAGACCCCTGTGACCCACCTATCCTTTGAGGCATGGCACAGCCCCCAGGGACCAACTTGCTCCTCATGCCAACGCCACGGGCCATGTTGACCCACTCTGACCCCCAGAAGCACCCCCACGACCCTCTTACTGTTCCCCCCACAGAGCCCCATAGCCAAAGCAGTGACACCAGGCTGTCACCGTGACAGGGCAGGGAGCACGAGCCTGTCCTTGCTCCCCCCAAATAAACACCTCCAATACCGGTGGGCATCAGCTCTGGCTGTGGGGCCGGGCGGAGACAGCCCCTTGGCGACTCCTCCTGCCATACCACGGAGGTGAGCTCAGCCGCGGAGCCAAGGCGGGCTGAGCCTGCGGCGTGGGAGCAGCGAGCCACCCCCGCGCACGGCCCGCCGGCGTCACCGCGCTGGCACGCCACGGGATGGTGACTGATGCACGTGCTATGCCACCTTCCCTCCGGACCCGGCTGCCCTGTGCTGCCCCGAAACCCTCGCCAGCCTGCCCAGTGAAGGCGATGCTGGGGGGTCCCCTAGACGTGTGGGGACAAACCCTGTCCCCACAGTGCTAGGCATGGATTTGAGTCACATCCCCTCATCACATCAGGTCCTGTCCAGGCTCAACAGACACCAAAAGGATTAGGTCTCCTACAAGGGGACGAATGGCATCGTGCCATCCACCCCTGACTCACCTGCCATCAATTCCCACCCTGGGGGGTGGTCCCACCACAATGACAACCGCTGGATGGGACGCACTGTCCTCTGCAGTCCAGGGCAGCGACACTCACACCGACCACAGGGTGTCCCTCCCCTCCGCGAGGACACTGGAGCTCCCCAGCCCCCTGGGATGCCACACTTGGCCCCGCATCCCTGGGACCGGTGCCACAGCATCTCCCACGCCCACCACCCGGCACAAAGGACCCCAGGAAGTGGCGGGTCCCCAAAACAAGCTCCCAGAGGGGGACAGCGTCCCGCACTCACCTCTGTCACATCCCCCTGCTCACTGTCACAGCCCGCCTGCCACCTTCCTGCCACCTTCCTGGCAGTCGTGTCACCTGGAAGTGATCTCACTGGCTGCGGCCGCAGCAGGGCAGCCGCGCCGGCACCCCGGGCTGGCTCGTTCAGCCCTGGCGGGGCCCCGAGGGCGGCCCCAAATTGTGGTGACACACTTCCCAGCCCGGCTGCCATGGCGCAGGTACACACATACCCATGCGTACAAACGCATCCGCTCCCAGCAGAGGCAGGGCTGCTGGCTGCATCCTGCCCGCTCGTGGGATGCTACTGCCACCCAGCTGCCTGAGGACCGTCCCCAGCCCCTCGCTGGATTGTGCCACCCAACGTACCCCCATACCAGTGGGTGTTTTGCCTCCCTTGGTCCTGGTACCTGATGCTGCTTGCTTGGTCGGATGGGGCAAGTAGGAGGTCCCGGGGGGCCAGCGCGGAGGGTTGGTGACCCCCGTGGTGGGGGTGGCCTGGGAGGCCGAGGTGCCAGGCTGCCCCTCGCTGCCATCTCTGGGCTGTCAGAGCCTGGCCCCGTGGACCGATCCTGACTCCCAGCACAGAGCATCCCCTGCCCTGAGCCTGTCTGCAGCAGGGGCTGCGTGGGAAGGAAAGACACAGGCGTGTGGCCCACCCCCCCCCTTCCCCACAACGACAGCACCCAGCACAACCCCAATCCCCTCCCTAAGCCTCTTTCCTCTGCTAAATCCGCTCCGCAGGTCGAGCTGGGGCGGGCTTAGTCTGTCTTGCGCCTCCCGGCTCCCCAGCACGGGCAGGAATTGCTGACCCCACGGCTGATCCCCAAGCTCTCCCACAAAGGCAAGGACACAGAGTGGTGTTTTGGGGGCCAAGCAGGCAAAGCAACACTCCCTGGCACCCACAGCACCTTGACCATGGTGCCCACCCTTCGGCTCCATGCCCACAGGCAGTGCTGCAGAGGGGGAGAGGGCTGCAGGCTTGCCATCACCACCACAGTGGGGACCCTGCCACCCTGCCCCAGTGCAAGACTGGTTTGTGCCCACCAGCCCCCGCATCCATCTCACCTGGGCCGCAGGGGCAGTGCTGTGGGGGTCCCTCGGCAGTGCCAGCCCCAGTGTTGCAGCGAGATGGGCAGTGTGTGAGGGGGCACAGTGTCAGGGCTCGGCCATGGGGTTGGCAGGGCTGCGGTGACACCGGCCACGGCGTCCCCCTGGGGCAAAGCAGGAGTGAGAGGTCAGATTAGGCCTCCCAGCCTGGTACCCCCATCTGTCTACCCCAAATGCCCCAGACTTCCTGAAGGTTAAGTCTCCTCAAAGGTAGGGTCACCCCCCTTTCTGCCCAGGCAGCTGTAAGAGCCTTTGTGGACCACCAGTGAGCTTTGTCCCCAGTCCTCCCAGGGAAGGGGGGCACCAGCACAGACCCCGAGCCCTCTGTCTAATCAGCCCCTCTACCCTTGGGATGTTGCCAGCAGTACCCCCATTTTCACATCACTACTTGGGCCAGGCTGCAGCTGGCACAGAACAAGTTTGTCAGGTGTGAGGCCAGACTGGCACAAAGCCACGTCCATGCAGCAGCATCTCCCCTTTGTGCTAGTTGCAGGAGAGTTGGGACCCCTAGAGCTGGAAGTGGGGGGTGAAGGCACAACCTCCCCAGTTCCCCAGCACCCAAGCAGTGCAGCGCTCTGGCCAGATCATCCAGTAGCTGTCAGTCATTAGCACTAACTGAAAGCACCCTAATTAGCCAGGCTGCAGCATGAACAGTGCCTCCCCCCTGGCTGCTCAGCAAAAGGACTTTCTCCTAAAAGTCTTCCTGTCCCAGCAGGGCCTGTGCATTGGGCAGAGTCCCATCCTGCCTCCCAAAATCCATACAAGTGGGTAATGCCCAGGATGCTCTGCCTCTGCCAGCTATCATCCCTCATGGACATGGCTGGAGTCAAACCCCAGGTACTCCAGGGGCAGGATGAGACCTCTCAGGGGGAAACTGAGGCACAGCTGGAGGCCTGGCCTGCAGTGTGGCTGGGACAGGGTTCGGCTACCAGCTCACAAGTTCCTGGTCCTGCAGGGGCTGCTCCTCTGCCCATGCGGGCCCCTCTTGCCCCAGGGAGGCTGACTTACAGCAGGACAACAGGCTGGCAGCTGCCCGAGGAGGAGGGAAGCGCTGCCAGCCCCCCCAGCCATACCCACAACACCCCACCCTGCACTAACAAATACTGGGCTAACAAGGCTTCAGTAGCTCCAGGGGTTGGTAACAGGTTGCACAGCCTGTACAGCTCCCACCCTACACCCCCAGGCCTTGGTGCGGCAGGATGAGGCTGCTTCTGTCCCCCACTCCTTGTGGGGAGCAGTGGGCTTGGGACTGGTAGTGGGAGCAGGGCCACAGCAGATGGTGGGCATGCAGCACTCAGGGTCTGTCCAGGACCCTCTCCCTAAAGAACGGCCTGGCAGGGCAGCCCTGCTCAAAGACACTCCATCAGGCAGGTCCTGTTTTTGGGAGACTTTTGCAAAGTCTGGTGCTCAAAAACTTTGTTCAAAGTTTTGCCCTAAGCCAGCTCAACAAAGGGTTGAGTAAAGGGGGAATGCATTACTTTCAGAGCCCACAGCACTGGCAAGAGGCACACACACACTTGAAGGGTATCAAGCCAGTGGAGAGCCAGCAGCACCGGGGCACTCCAATGTGCCCACTGCACCAAGGCAGCCCTGGGGAAGTGAGGGTGTGGGGAAGTGCCAGTGCCAGGCTCTGCCCTGGCTTGTCCTGCCCAGACAGCCCAGCCTCGCATGGCCGCCAGAGACACTGCCCCTGCCCAGGCTCCTCTGGCCACCTGCAAACCCCCTCCCCCAGCTACCACTTCAGAGGGGGTGAGGGCAGTTCCCAGATCGTTCTGGGAGAAGCCAAGCAGGGTTCACCTGACAAGGTGAAATCCTTCTCTGGACTATCAGCACTATCTTACCAGGTTTAACTGAAAAACTTTATTAAAAAAAGCAAGACCAACAAAGATCAGAAGTACCCAAACAGTCCTGGATCGTTCAGAGAAAAACCTGCTGCAATATGGCTGGACACAGCCACGGTGCTGCTCGCTGAGCTGGTGGTCACAGGCTCCCCACACCTCACTGCTGCTCGGGGTTTCTGACCCAGCACAACACCCCGAGGCGCAGGGCTGGCCCCGGAGGACAAGGATCCTCTGTTCACTGCCACAGCTCCCACGAGCCCAGGGAAGAGGAAGAGCAAAGCCGTCTTTTCTCCAGGAAAAAAAACAACAAAAAAAAACCCCAACCCAACAAAAAACAACCTTCCCCCAGTTTCCGCTGTGGTTTAGGAGAGTTCAAGGACATCAGGCACCCACTCACACCAGACCCTGCTGCCTGCTCTGCCCTGGCACGAGGGCAGCACCGCAGCTCGCAGTGCTGCAGGGAACGGTGCCAGCTGCTCCCGGTGAGGCGCAGCCGACACACGCCGATGCCGACTGGGACCCTCCACAGTGCCAAACCTAAACCCACCTCCCTGCCCCTCGCATCGCCCCCAAAAATGGGGTCGCGCGTCGTTCCTTACCTTTGTGCTCACCGTCACTGCCACCGCATCCTGCGCCGGGTCTGCAGCGTCACCAGAGGGCGAGGATGGGCACGGCGGCACTCCAGACAGCCGGCATGCCAGGCGGGACGCGCCCACACACCTGCCGGGGTGGGGTGCGACGATCGACGCCGGGGACGTCCGGGACGCGGGTGGGATCACCCACGGGGCAGCGGACACACACCTGGGACCTCACACCCGGGCGGACCTCCTGCGGCTCGGGCGCTGTGCCGGGGTCCTCGTGCCGGGGTTGCCGCTGGGGTGCTCCTGCTCCCCCGGGTAGAGCTCGCCCTCCTCCTGCACCCCGCCCCGGGCCTCCCCCTCCTCCTGCCGGCCTCGCCGCACCCACCAGCGGGCGCGGGCCGGGGGGCTCCCCGCGTCCCGCCGCGTCCCGCCGCGCTCCTGCTGCGCCCGCCGGGCCAGGCCCTGCTCCTGCCGGACCTTGGGGCCGTGCTCCTGCACCCCGCGCACCGCGCCCCGTGCCCGCCGCGCCCCGGGGCTGCCGCCCGCCGCCGCCTCCTCCGCGCCCCGCGCCCGCCGCCGCGCCCGCGCCGGCCCCCGATCCCGGGGCCGCCGCGGCTCCGCGCCCGCCTTGGGGCTGCCGAGGGCGGTGACGGGCCCGGGCCGCTCGCCCCACTCCTGCAGGCTCGTCCGCTCGCCCAGCGGCACCCAGTGCCACCGGCCCGGCCCCCCACGGCCGCCGCCCCCCGGCTCCCCGCCGCCGCCGGCCACCAGCTCCTGGCCGCGGGGCAGCGCCCCCAGCCCCGCCTCCTGCACGCCGCGGGTGAAGCCTCCCTGCTCCTGCACGCCCGGGGCCACCCCGCCGCCCTCCGGCACCGCCGGGCTCAGCCCCCCGCCCTCCGGCACCCCCGGCGCCCCGCTCGCCCCCTGCCCCCGGATGGTGCACGCGGTCGCGGGCCCCGCCCCGGCCCCGCACGCTGGGGAAGCCCCCCCGCGCCGCGCTGCTGGAGCCCTGGAGCTCCGGCTCCGCTTCCACCGCCCCCTTCGCTTCCTCCCCTCCTGCCCCGCCGCGAGCCCGGCCGGCCCCCGGCCCCGCCCTTAAAGGCGCCGCGGCGCCGCTTTACGTAACGGCGGGGTGAGGACGGACGGACAGAAGGAAGGAAGGGCGGGCAGGCAGGGGCACGGGTGGAGGAGCAGCGGGGTCGCCGGGGTGGGCAGACGGACAGACTCACCGCAGAATCGCACCAGGCCCCGGGACCGCTCCGCTGCAGGGACCCAGCACACTCGCTGCCCTGCGCTGCCCGAATCCCTTCTCTCAGGTAAGTGGGAAGGGGCTGCCCCCCCTTCCCTCTGCCCCGGCGGGGCTGGCGCTGCCCGGCCGCAGCAGGGCTCCCGCAGCCCCGGCCCAGCCTCTCGGGGCGCTTCGCACAGTCACCGCAGGGAGAGGAGCCCTGCCAGGCGCGGACAGGAGCTGCGGGAAACGACGTGTTTCCAACAAGTAAATCATCCCGGTGGAAGAGGAGGGACCAGAGCTATGACGGGACAGCCCATAAGGGGCGAGCTGGTCTCCTGGAGAAGATGCTTCTCACCCCAAATAGTTCATCTTCTAGGGATGCAATGTTTGTAAAGCAGGAGGTGAGACCAGCATTAGGGCCGGGGGAAGACAGGAGAGAGAAACTGAGCATATTTAAATGCAGAGTGCCAAAGCCGTGCAGTCTCCTCTGAGGAGGACTCTAAGGCCAGGGAGGCAGCTCATGCTCTCCCAGAGCTTCCTGGGGCTCTAAGCATTATCCATATACCCATCTGAATCTTGGCCCAGGGGAGCTCCAAAGTGATGAGGGGAAGAGACAAGGCAGGACACAGTGGGGCAGCTTCCTGGGACAGTCACACACAGCCCTGTCCAGCCACCTTCTCAACAGCAGAGACCTACAAAGCCACAGCCAGTGGGAAATCTGACATTTTGTTGTCACATCATCCACCCCAACGCTGCAGGCTTTTCAGACTAAAGCCATGACTGAGAGGCAGGACATGGCCACAAAAGGAGCAGGGAGCCCAGGGGCTTGGATATGTTGCTCCTCCACCTCATTGCCAGACTCCTTATCCCAGCTGACTGGGATGAAGCAGGACTTAAATGAACAGCACGGTGGTGGTACTGGAGCTGCCAGGTACCAGCCCTGATGGGGCAGGAGAGCAGCCATCCTCCAGCTGCCCAAGCTCACCCATGGCCACAACAGCACCATGGCTTTACAAGAACCCACAAGAGAAGCTGAGCGTTCAAGATGCAAAATATTTATTGAAGCAAACAACAGGTAAGTATCCCACAGCAGTCAGATGCCAGCACTGAGCAAGATATCCCAACATCCCTGTAGTCACTGTTGTGCTGTGGAGACAGGCTTTGTCTTTTGTCTCTCTCTGCTGGCTATAAAGCACAAGATTAAGTCTGACATCAAGATGCATGCAAACACTACAGTGAGGACTCCCAGACAGCAGCTCCTAAATGCCATCCAGAGAAGTGTCACTACGAAACACTAACACAGACAGGGCTGCAGGAAGAGTTAAGTTGGTGAATTAAGAGAACTCAGGTAAGAGCAAGAAACTGCACAAGTCTGGGCATCAGGGTTCCAGAGAGATTGATGAAAATCCAGCCCTCCACACTGGTGAGCACTGAGTTCAGTAACAAGGCTGAGGGCCTGTCCTTGTCCATTCCTGAACAATGTTCTTTCCCTCAAGGACTACTGTTGGGGCTCAGGTCACTCACTCAGGTTAGGTTTAAATCCATATCAACGTGCAGAGTTTAGGTTAAAACTAAACTGCAGCTTAGGGTTAAATGTGAGATCAAACTGCAGAGTACAGGGCTGACAACAGCCAGCCAGAGCTGTTTGGGAAACAGGCAGCACAGTTTAGCAGGTATCACCCATAAGCAGTGCTCAGCTTCAGATCGGGAAGCAGAGCGGCACCATGAGAAAGGTGCCACTGATTTCCCCCCTCCATTCAACATCCAAGGTGGGCAAGACTGGAATTTCCAGTGAGAACTGGAGTGGGCTTCCCACGTGAGCATACCAGCAACTCTCCCAGTGCCACAGCAGGACAGTGTTATGTGCATTACGTGCACCCATCCAGAGCAGTGACCTGAGCCCACCAAACAGCTGTCAGCCCCAAGCCCTACATTCACCTTTAATTCCTCATGTCTTTGTAACTGATTTGAAGGAAGTCTACTACATCACTACTACTGCACACAACCTAACTAGCCTAGTTTCCACTAAATACTCAAGCACCACTACCATAGCTGGAAGCAGGAAGCCAATTCAAGACAGGAAGCCAATTCAAGACAGCACAGCTATTTGAAACAGTTCAGCCTATGGGGAAAGTAGAGTCTAAGTACATAACAGATTGAAGTTTGTATCTGCATCACCACAGGAGAGTGAAAAAATAGGACTGCAGGAGATTAATCCATGTTAGATACTAACCATCAAGCTTCGCAGATGACATTGCATGTTAAGCATAGAACAATTATGGGAAACACTGTCCCCGATAATTACGTACACCCATAGTGCAACATATGGAGGTCACTGCCTCCGATATAACACTGTGGTAGGCAAAAACTACCTTGTTCTTTACACATTATGGAAGACACTGCCCCCGATAATGTCAGTTAGGTTTCATGATACATTAGGTACTGGAAGTTTGCAGGAAGCTGCCATTTAAAAATCGCGCCAATGCCTAATCTGAGGTACAGGGAGTTTGTGTGTGTTGCCACAGGTGGAACTAGGGCTACACAGCAAGTCCCTCTTCTGGGGTTGGGGCCAGGAAGGAAGCTGTGCTCCACACGAGAGCACACATCATCCACAAAGGGGAGTAGGAAGGAGTCCAAAGCCCACAGAGGAGCATGGACCCTGCAAAGAAGCCAAATTTCTAGTATTTGAGTTTTCCACCCAGGTTTTCAGCATTTGAAGGATTACTTTGGAGCACAACCTGGAGACTCACTACCAGGTTTACACCTTGGAGTTTTTTTCAAAGGGGTGTTTTTGCCACAGAAAGCTTAATTGCTAGTTTTCCATAACTTTTTGAGGGGCCTGTTTTGATTATTTTAAATGCAAAGTTCCAGTATCATGTTTTGATTGTAATAGCAGATGCTGCTTTATTCAAAAACGACAGTATAACTGTCATAATTATGGAAGGCACTGCTTCCGATAATTATCTTCTATAAAAAAACATTTATAGTGAACACTGTCACTGATAAATAAATAAAGAAATAAATATCTCAGTGCCAAACAAGAGCCATCTTGCAACATGACATCGAGTCAAACAGGGTTTGGCCAGCAAGAGACTCAATTTCACACAAGGCCCCTGAGCAGCAAGTTCTGAAGTGCCGGTCTAGAGCCATTTCTCAATGCTGCAAGGCTCACCGAGGTGCCAGCTAAGGGTATAAAGGGGACACTGGATAATCTTTGGGTCATTCTCCCTGGGTATTGATAACTGCCTTGGCAGAAGCAAGCCTCCAAGATGTCATTGGAACCCCGCTGTTGAGTAAAGGCAGGCCGGGCACTTCAGGGCTTGCTGATAATCCAGCACTTGCGGGTATTACTACGTTTAATTTTTGAACTACAACTCTCTACAGCTCCCTGCCAGAGAAGGGATCCTCATCACAGGTGTTTAGAGGAATCCATTCCCTGTTTTGTCACTAGGTTTAGGGGACCAACAATTAAAAGCCTAAATAGATGCTATACCTCCCCACTCAAGGTACCAGTTCAGGAGTCACCCAAGTTCTTGGTTCTCAAGTACACTGGAGAGCAAGCCCTAGAAGCAGCTGTGTACACGACTGGTTGGGACTGTGGTCAGACAGGAGCCTGGTCAGAGGAGATTTCATGGTAATGTTAGTACCTGCTTTAAAACTGCCTCCTGTGAATTTGTCAAGGTGGGATTTAAATTTTGTGTTCAACTTTGGTCAAAAAAAGTTGCCAGAAAATCTACAGAAAGGTAATACCACGTTAGGGAGCGGGTTTTGTTTGGGTTTCAGGGGTTATCAGTTAGGTTTCATGATACATAAAGTACTGGAAATTTGCAGGAAGCTGCCATTTAAAAATCGTGCCAATGCCTAATCTGAGGTACAGGGAGTTTTTTGTGTGTTGCCACCGGTGGAACTAGGGCTACACAGCAAGCCCCTGCACACACAGCTCTCCTGTACCTTAGAGAGGTAATCCTGTACCTTAACCAGGTGTTTGGTGTGTCTAGAATTCGTTGTCTGTATTCCAGATATCACCCACTAAAGCATTGGCAGCCCCTTTAATGGTCCAGGTCACCAGGGCCAGCTGCTCTTTCAGTACGTTCACATCCACACTGTCTTTGTTGTCTTTCAGCTGCTTCAGGTTCTCCAGCAGACTCGGCAGCGTGTGGGAGCCTTTGCCGAAGAAGATGTGGCGAAAGGGAGCATCTTTTGGTGAGAGGAACGGGGAGAGGAAGTCATACTCCACCTGAGCAGAGGGGCAAATTTAGGGTTATGCTCTGGCCTCCCAAGTTTTTTTTTCCCTAATCTGCCTCAACCTGAGCTGCCAAGGTCTGATCCCTAGTCAGTCCTTTCCCACAGCAGCTCTGTAAGGGCCAGACCCTCTCTCAAATGCAAGTGCAGAACTCAGCCAGGTTGACACTAAGCAAGTGGAGGAGACACCAGTCTGCACAGTGCCCATGGCCCCTTAGGGAAAGGCCCATCCCAGCCAAGCACTCTCTTCCTTCATGAAGAAAGAAAAACCAGTTGTAGATACCCACCTTCATCATCCTGTCATTCAGGGCTCTGCGGACAATCCTGTTTTCCTTGTCACTGTTTGCAATGTCTCTCCTCAGTGCATCTGCAGCTCGCTGAAAGTCACCACGGGCAAAAAACAGCCAGTTCAAGGTCAGCCCCAGTGCCTGCAAGGGAGGAACTGTTAGCAAACCTGATTTTCTTCTTTTGCTGCTCTCTTACGAAAAGAAAGCTTTTTCTTTTGTTGTTGTTGGTTTTTTCGGGGTTTCTTTTTCCCTGAATTTAACCAAGTAGTAGAGCAAGTTCCTGGCAGGCTCTTCTGAGGTCACTCCCCACCCACAGTTTCTTGTAGGCTTTCAGCAGAGGTGCAAACGAGTGGCAAAGCTGCACTATGTTGTGAATGATAACCAGAGGAGAAATCACCCACATCCATGTCCTCAAGAGCTCACCACAGGCAAGTTAGCTGGATCTGTCTGCCACAGCTACTCTGCCTGCACTGCTCCAGAGGAACATCAATTCTCGTCACATTTTGCTACACTCATGCCCAAAGGGGTAAGACATCTACCCTGCTGTATCACTGACACAGCCCCTGACCATCTACAGGGATTCAGTGAAATCAGAGTCCTCCTTACCTTCACTTCCTCATCAAAGAACAAAAACCTCTCCTGGAATGACAGCAATTCTTCACTGTATCTATCAAAATCCAGGAAGAGCTCATGATCATGGGTCAGCCTGAGAACTACTTGTCCAGCAACTTCTGCAGCAGCTCGCATGAGAGCACTCAACTTGTCAATCTTCTTCAGGTTCATCACTGTGTCTCCAGCAGTGCCCAAGAAAGCATATTCCTCATCTTTCTGCAAGAAAGAAGGTGTTGAATTTAGCCAAGAATGCTTTTCCAGCTAGATTTTTTTCATCCCCCACCACAGATGACTTGCTACTTCCACCACATGCTAAATCCCTGTGCTGCTAAGACATGACACTAGAGTGGCAAAGCATCAAAGTATGGGGAAGGGAATGGAGCTCCTGCATTTCATCCCTCAGTTTCCAGCAATCAGCAGGATGTTCTGTTAGTTTTTTGGACCTGAAGACATAGAGAACTTTACCCCCTCAGAGGTCACTGCAGAAGTGCAGGTGGGCAAATCTCACCACCCAGTCTGGTATGTGGTGGCAGCACCCTCCAACCCTTCTTGTCAGGATAACTCAAGTTTTTCTGTGACACAAGTCTAACACTAACAAACCCAAGCATTCAAAAGAGAGGGAGCTGCTATTAGAAAGGCTCCCAGCTGCACACCTGCAGCAACGGGGCTGGTGTCAGCCCCAACTGCAGCAGCAGACCCAAACAATCTGAGTTAATGCTTGTTCTGGTCAACAATATCACTTCCCCAATGCCTTCTGCTTGCTGGCCAGCAGGCTGTAGTACAGTCTTTCACTGATGCAGCAACAGTGGACGTCTTTTTAGTGCTTTTAGCTTCTGAATCATTGACATCTAAGCCTCCAGAAGAGCAAGTGCCCCCTCTCCCAAAAAACCACAAGCATTCAGGACTCTGGAACAGAGACTGTAGGCCAGCCTTGTCCCAGGAGCAGCCTTCACAGCAAGTACTGCCACAGCCACTGGGCCCAGAGGCTGCACCTCATTCCCCTCAGAGGCTCTTGCCCAGACAGAGAGCTTGGAAAAGCACCTTGTGCTCTGCCATCCTGGAGAGCAGATATCCTTACATCACTCTGCGTGAAATGAGTACACCAGGCAGGCACGCAATACTTACATTGCAGAAACCAAAGGAAACCACTGGGATTCCTGAGTAAGCCAGGAAAGGGAACGCTGCATTATCCAGATCAAGGGGAACGCTGCAGAAGATAAGCACTGAGTAGTTACCAAATGGTTTGGGCATCCCAGGAGAAAAGCTAGAAGCCCTACAATTGAAGCTCTGAGCCAGCTGGACTACCCTCTGTAGACAAGACTGAAGGAGTCCCAGCCAAATACCAAGGGCTGTCTGTCCATTTCCAGCCACTGGACTCGGTACAAGGCTCTTCTTGCCCTCCAGAAAGGTGTCTGGGCTGCCCACAGGCAGCTTGGGGCAGCAGAGCCCACCTCAGACAGCAGTATGACACTCCAGCACAAAGAGCAGAAGCTATTTGGCTTGCTCCTTTATGGAGATCTGCTTTCCCAGAGAGATGGATAACAATACTTACACTTTATCCATCCAGTCAGAGCCCACTCTGTTATACAGGGTTCCTGAATCCTTTGTTGGGTCCTTCACCTGCACAGAGACAACAGTCACTGCACTTGTTCTGACCTCTGCTTGGGCCTCCAGGTTCCATCCTGGAGCTTGCATTGCTGTGCAGATGCCAGAGTCAGGTGTGCTCCCCTGACCTTTCTCCACACAGGCACAGTTGATGCAGGACAGGGGTTCACCTCCCACTGAACTGTGGCACTTGCAGATTTTAGATTCTGCATATCTGAACTGCAGTTTCCAGAGCCCAGCTGATTTCAGACAGGGCCCTCCAGAATATCTCAGCTTTTTCTCCTAAATGGGGCTTTCTCCACAGAAGGTGTAGCTGGGGAAAGTGACCCAGCACATCTCTGCTTTCAGTTCCTCCTAAAACCAGTCACCTTGATCAGCCTAAAGCCCTTCAACTCACCCCCTTCATAGTTCTATCCAGCAACGAGTACAGCAATGGGCTAGCAGAAATCTTCATGTGGTTGGAGCCTGCAAGAAATGAAAGTATGTTTCACATGCTGGTATAATCAACCACTCCTGCTAGAGCTATTCAGTCCTGATCTACAGCTTGTTACCAGAGGAACTTCAACAGACACAGGACAGTCTACTGGGACCTAGCAAAGCTGACTCCTCTGGCTTAGGCTGCAGCAGCCTCCTGGCTTTAATGACAGCAGAATAAATGGAGTCACGCCAGCCTTCAGCCAACCACCCACCATCAGCCTTTTGGCACAGCCCCCATTCCTAGGGGTTAAGGGATGTCTGTTCAAGCTATTCTAGTTCCACTCATTTTCAAGAAACTTAAGGAGTAGCAGGTTACCTAAGACTGCAGCATCCAAGTTAACGTAAGTGAAGGCTTTGGCATGCAGCGAGGTGGAGTATCCCTAGAACAAATCAAGTATTTTAATAAGATCAGCAGTAGCAGTACAACACCAGGATGTTTAATCCACAGGAACAACTGCAGTCATCACACAGAATTCTATTAAACACACAGTACCTCCAGCCACTCGGTTGCACCCACAGCTCCAAACTCTCCCGCACTCCAGCTAGCAAAGATAATGCTGCGTCTTGGTTTGTAGCCATCTGCAAAGAGAGAGAGACTGAGATGTCTGCCCTTCCCCCATGGAAATGCAGATTAGCACTGCAGGCCTGGGATGATGAATTGCCTGGTCCTGAGACAGCACTGAAGCATTCTGGCTGCTGCAGACAAATGTGCACACTAGTGGCTGTGTGGACACTGTACCCTGCCCCCCCACGCTGCAGAACTGCAGAGGAAAACAATGCTGTCTGCATTTCTCCCCTGATATTTAGCTGCCTGAGCCCCAAATTAACCCTAGAGACAAGTGTGGTCACACTAAGTGCCACCATGCAGTCCCCACTGCTCCAGCTGGTCAGCCACTCCAGGATTTTCCCACCTTCAGGCCCAGCTGTCCAACAGACGGCTCAAGTTTCAGGTTTATGCTGTGTGTTATCCAAGGACATTCTTTCATTTGACCATACCAGGTACAGGCAGGCAGTCCCTTGGAAGCAAGTGCTCACTGCAGACAAGTTGTCTGTACTGCACAAGTAACAGTTTCTTGGGAAGCTTTGTCAGATTCCCTATGCCTTCCAAAGCGTTGGTTTGCAACTGGGCTTTCCAGTGTTAATACATGCAGAGCTAGACCTGCATCACCTCCCACCCTCATGCTTTTGTTCAAAACTACTTACCCTTTTTCACTATGTCCGAGATCACACGGGCAAGTTCCAACAAGATGGCAGTGCCAACGCCGGCCTTGGCCGCTCCTGGTCCCCAGGAATCTCTCTGGGCTCCGATCACAACATACCGATCTGTAAAGGAGACACCAAGATCTGAGCTCCAAGCTTCAGGTTGCAAACACCATTTATCAGAAGAGCAGCTTTCAGCTTCTGTACCGGGAAGGGAGTCTGCAGCCTGACCCCTGAGTCTGGCACGCTTTCATTTAGCCTTTCCCTGGCAGCACGGTTCAGCTTTCTCTTTGATCCTCAGGGAAAGGTCTGAGGAAGGTTCTGCTGAGGAAGTGGTTGTCTGACTGGGAGCAGCTGTCATGTTCTGACAACCACAGAAGAGAAAGGGTTCCCCTCAAGATTCAGCCACAAGGCAGCTGTTGTTACCTGGTTCTTCAAATCCCTTGATAGCACCAAAGATGTTCAGAATCTTCCTGTCCACCATAACGTTGTTCACGGTCAGTTTCACTGTCATCTTGCTTGTGGGGCTCACCGTCACCTTACATCCCATGATCCCAGATTTCCACTCCAGAAGGCATGTGTGCCCATCCATTTTGCTGAGGCAAAAAGAGAGATCCTTTGAACTCATGATCCAGCTCCAACCTCATTTAGTTATTGTGTGAAAAAAGCACACCTGCAACTGCAGGTGCAACCTGTTTCAAGGCCTGCCTAGGAAATGGTTTGAAGTCCTGCACCAATAATTATGCAGGGAGGGGTAGGATGCAGAGGTCAACAGAATCCAACACTAGATTAAGTTCAGTCTAAGACACCAGACACAAGTGACATTTCTCCAGCCAGTTCCAGAACGCGCTCCCTGCCACACACAGCAGAGAGCAGCAGAGAGCTCACAGCACCTCAACCTCCAAGAGAGCCCCAGCAACTCAGCCTGTAAGCCAGTTACCTGAACAGCTTGCCTGCAGCTTCGCTAGAGATGGTCTGAACAGGGATGCGAGGTAGTCCAGAAGATTCCACTGGTGGGAACTGGGTGTGGTTGAAAGAAGGGAAGCCTGGGGTGAAAGGGTCTCCAGTTCCAAGGTGAGCCTGTGAAAAGCAAGAAGAGTCCTCGAGTCTCAGAGGAGCCCAACAGTTTTTATCTACACAAGTGCACGAAGCACTGCTGAGCCAGAGGCCGGCAGGATTGCTGCAGGCTGCAGCCCTCAGCAAGAGAGGTCCACCAGAACAAACGGGAGTCAGCTGCATACTCACATGTGCAAAGGGGACAAGTTTCTCGGTGTACTTGTATTCAGAGGGGTCCAGGTACATCAGGGCACCAACTGCTCCCTCCTCTCTGGCATTTGCAACCTGAAGCAAAGAGAAACATTTACTCAATATCTGCACTGCAAGCCAAGGGAAGTTAAGGCAAGTCCATGGAATAATGGTGGGAAGGGTTGTGCTCCTTGATCCCCGACTTCATAACAGATTTTAGCAGCTACCTGACACTGACAGATATGCAAGGCAGCTGAATGCCAGCAGCTCAGTCCTACTCCAGGCAGTGTGTGTCTAGCACCCTCTTGAACAGTTAGGACACACCACAGTTAGTGTCTCACCCTACAACTCCTTCAGCTCATGCTTGCTCCTCAGAGCCGCTTAAAAGACAGATGTTATTTAATTTTGATTATATTCCACCTGTTTTCCCAAGATGAGGTTAGGCTCAAAAGAAGCAGCCACTGAAGGCTCATCTTCACATGGAAAGTGGAGGCAGAGTGGCCTAGCCAGGTCCCTGTTCAATATACCTACAACCCAGCTGCCTCTGATATGTCACTGGTACAAACACTCTTGCGAGGCTAGACAAGTTTGAAAAATGGGGGATTGGAGAACCAGTAACCACCCTCTGTGGAAACACTTTTCAGCTCTGCCTGTATCTGATGCATGCAGACAGGCAGAGTCCTGTACCCCAGCCTCCCCAGGAGCACCTGTCTGAGGGGCAGATCTGGGTCAGGCCTCAAACAGGTTTACATACAGAATCACTTGGGTCCTCTAGGCTGCTTGGATATTTGGTTCTGCTCCCTACAGAGGAAACACTACAACAACATGGAAGGCCACTGGCTGGGCATGCAGTGCCAGCACCATCACTTGGTCCAAGTGAGCAGTCAGCAAGACACTGCAGCTAAGCTTTGAAAGTATCTGACTGCAGGAGCCAGAGGTGCTCTGGAGGCAAGGCCACCCTGCTTCTAGCAGCCCTATGGCTGCACCTAGTGATGCAGCTCTGCACCCTGTAGCTCCCAGGCTGCTTCTCTCTGCCTCCCAGCTCCACCACTCCAGATGCCTGGCTGTTCCAGCAGGACTGCCAGAGGCCAAGAAGAATGGCACCACGAACGGTAACAAGCTCTGCTCAGCCTTGGCATCCAGACCTGCACATGGAGGCTTAGAGCAAACAAGCAAGACCAGACCTGTAGGGACAAGCCTACGTACATGAATTCTACAAACATAATAAAGACACACCTTTATGCCTCAAAGAGGAGGAAGCATAGCTTCCTGCTGCCAAGTTTGGCCAGGCTCTGGGACACAGACTGCTTACCTTTTCAGCAAGGGTTATTTTTCCAGCTCTGAAGATGACTATAGTTCCATTCATTGAAATACCCAGATTTCGTATCTTCTCAAAATCATCTTTCAGTCCATAGTTCACATGGACTGGTTTGCCCTGGAACAGAAATACAGGTTAAAAATGCAGCAGCAAGATGCTTGAAACAGCCTACAGAGTCACTGTAACAGTGACTTCAGTTAACAGCAGGGAGCTGAAGCTCAGCCATGTCAACTGATCCCATGCAACATGCCTCTTGGAGCAGCACTTCTGCCAAGGTTCCTGTTTGGATCCCAGCAGGGAAGTTTAAAGTTACTTCTGCATCTTGCTCAAGTCATACCACCACGTGGGCCCACTCCTCACCCCACTCTCACCACCTCCAGCTCTCTAACTGGGGAGGGATTTATACACTCCGTATCATAAATGGACATATTTTGGACGTTGCCACCTGGTAAGTGTGCAAAAACATTTCCAGGATCCTCCTGGAGTCACTTACAGAAACTGTGCCGCTCTTGCTGTATGCCACATATGCGTTGGGACTCTCCAGTACCTCTTCAACACCATTTGCCTCAGTAGACACTTGGTTATTGCTACTGTTAAACATAAAGAGACAGCACTTTAATCTTTCATATAAGAATTTAACTAACTCCCATATTCAGTGCTCTAGCCATTCTGAGCAAGTCAACAGAGCCTGAAACAGGCAGACTCATCCCAGTACTTCCATGCAAGAATCTCTGGGGTTGTTCAGAGACATTAATGAAGGCTGATTTCTAAGCAGATTCATTTTGCCCCGACACAGAGGGGCAACTAAAACATGAGGGTACGAGCTGTCAGACAACACAGTGCCTGCTGATACCCTCCTGAGCTACTAGAGGAGCCACTGCCAGGTGTCCGACACCTGTCTGGATGACAAGATGGAGTCGCCTGTGCTAGCCGTTTCAGACACAGGGAATCTGCCCTTCAGCTGAGTTTTCACTCAAGTTTGTTTTCTCTCCACTTCCTAAGCATAGTTTGAGGAAACAGCTGTCCCAGGAAAAATCTGCTGCTACCGGACCCTCTGGATTTAGACAGCCTGAAAAGAGGGAAGAGCATCTATTGTTGTTTGCCTAGATTGAGGCCTTCTTTGGAGAGTGGTAACTGGCTCACAATTTTCGCACCATTTTAAGCAGAAATCACGTGTTTTCTCAAGACTACAGACATCCATGCTGTTAGGAAGAGATGCCATCTCTTCATTACATACCTGCCTTTATCCTGCAGCTTAATGTAGTGCTCGTCATTCCACACCTCATCCAAGCGAAAGCTGGTGAACTGGTCATGAATGTAGCTGGCAGTGGTCTCATCTTCAACCTTGCCAGCTTCAAAAGATGTCTTACTTTCTCTTTGCCTGTAAGTAGCAGATATACACACAGCTTAAGCTACAGCACCAGGTCGAACTGCAGCCTGCAAAGCCATTTAAGCCCGTGTTTAACACATGCCACCCTACATCACCTGTAAGGCCCTTGTTCTCCAAAGGAGCTCGAGTTCTGCTCACAGGCTGTAGCTCTCACAAAGCTCTAGCTAAGCTTTCTGCAACTGTTACCTCAGGTTCGCCTCAAGTTGTGCAGCTGACAGTTTATCTGACAACATGGCTCTCAGGTCAGGCCAGTATAAGACACGTGGTCCAGAAACCTCTTCTTCCTCAGTTTCATCATCATCCGATAAGTAAGATGCAGTAGGAGTCATCTCACACTTGCCACTTCCATCCAGACACCTGCTAACGTTCTGCATTCGTCCACGGTAACTCAAGTAGCCAATCAGAAACCCTATGGACAGAACGGGTTTTAATTTGTGCTGCAGAAAGATGACTGAACCAGCCCTACACCACACAGCTTCAGGGTTAAGATGCATCTCTGCTCTCACACCATTTGACAAGCTGGCCTATCCAAGGACAGACAGAAATATGCAGCCTGACATTTTGCCTGAGCTGGCATGTTTTAAGGGGCACTGTAAATTCGATCTTGCGCTTGGCAGTCCCTCCAGCACCACTTGGGAAGGAGAATGCTTACTTTAGGTCAGTGGCAGTGTTAAAACCTTAAGAGACGAGCATCAAAGGCTTTACTGATCTGCTGATCCACATCTCTACAGAACTGTTAAAGAGTTAATGGAGGGAAAAGCAGTAAGACTTCCACAAGGACCAGTTTGCCCTTCAGCTAAGTTCCACTGCCAAACTTCACACTTCCTTGTGCCAACTCTGTGCCAACTTCACACTTCTGTACCATAAGGCTGAGCTAGACATACTTAGTGACAAGAGGCTGCAGCCTGGATCCCGGTTCTTTAATTATCTCCCAAAACAATACCAACTCAAATGTTAATGGCCTCAGATACTTTCAATACCAGTGTCCACTCCATGCAGTTGCCTCCCACTCTTCCTTACCAATCAAAAGGAGGAGGACTGCTGCCATGATTAGGAAACAAAGGTTTTTGCCATTCCTCCGTGGAGGAGGCATGGTGGCATGCAGGTGCTCTGGTCTCCCGATTTCCCCTCCTTCCTCATCATCAGCAGAGAGCTTCATCTCCACATGGCTGTTGTCTCCATCTGTTTGCCGGGCAATGCTGAAGCGCGTGTACGACATCGGCTCGCCACCAAACTGTGTTGAAAGACAGTCGTGTTACAGAAGAGTTTGCTCCACCAGCCCACAGTCCTTCCAGTCATCAGCTCCAACCCAAACGCAGGTTGTTCACCTGCAGATGCTCCAGTTCAAGCGAGCATTTTGTGAATAAGTCAACCTGGCTGTTTTAAACACAGTTAAGACTCAGATCCACTTAGGGTCTCCAGAGTCTATTTAGCATCTCTTTACCCTGTTCAGATCCACACTGATCAGAGTTTAGCTTGGAGTGTGTTACAGATATGACACAGCCAACAGCACCAGCATTTCCCATGTGACCCCACGGCAAAGGCTGATTCAAGTAGAAACTCTCAGTCTGAATCAGAAGAGCACAGATCTGCCTTGAGTGTGTACAACTTGCACTTTGATGAGGACAGAGGAAAGGGAAGGCAACCCCTCCATGATTGTGCCTTCGAGCTGCATCCACTTTGACGTAAATACTCTCATCCAGCATCTAGCTAATTTTGTATTACGCTGCCTAAGGCTACTCTTAAATTACACTATTGGTAGTATTACAAAGCAGCTAGGCTGAAAAGAGATTACCCTTGGGAATCACGCTACCTCAGCTAACATGAAAGCTGAGGCTACACCTCCTGCACCCACCATTTGACAGGTGTTTACCAGTGCCCAAGCAGAACTTCCAGACTGGAGCCCACATTTCCCAACAGGTGCAACACAGAGCCCAACCCCCCACAGAACAGCCGCCTGTGCACAAGGCAGACGCTCAGATTAACTCAATTCCAGGCATAGCAGAACCACTCAGCTTCTATTAGAGATGCTGAAATTGCCTGCAGCCACAGTTGTGCTGGGAAGTGGCAGGAGACTGGCTAAAAGGCCAGAAGAATTGCTTCAGGAGCAACAGTCCTGCAGTTCCTCTCCACTGTACTGGAGAAGCAGCTGGTGACAAGCACCCACGCCCTGTTACAACCTCAGCAGCTCATCCACAGCTCGCGGTTCACTCTCAAACTACACATCAGCAGCTGGAAGTGAAGAGACCAGACATCTGCTCAGCTGGTCAAAAGAAACCGGTGTTGTTTCAGACCTGCAGTTCCACTCTGGCTCACAGTACCCACAGTGAAGTGGCTGGCAGTTCACATTTTGGAAAAGGTAATGCTGCAGTCTGCCCTAGCAGTCTCCCTGCTCAGCTGCTCAACAGCTTGGCTTTCCTCACACTTGAGGCATGTCCTCACACAGAGGACATGCCCCAACCCTACATATCCTCCCTACTTGTTCACAGACAAAACCACCACATTCCCAGTCCTAGCCTAGGGTCATTTCACAATCCAAACTCTCTAGGACCAGCAGGTTTGGATGGGCAAAATTCAGAAATACCTCCTCCTGCACATTTCTTTCAAAGCACGGGTTGCTTTCAAAAGCTGGACTTGTGGTTGAATTCCCAACCCTCAAGGAAGAACAGACTTCCTCCTGGAACACTGTTCAAGGCTTGCCCCTCCCCCCTTTCTTACCAGCTTCTTGAGAGACCCAAAATATGATAGCAGTTAATGATAACCCCACCAACACTGAACCACTCGAGCCACTTCCTTATCATGGCCAGCTAGCTACAACGACATTTGGCTCACAACCCACACGGCAGCATCCAAACTGCTTTGGATTCATCATCTTCTCTGATACTGACATGGATGTTGTCAAACCTTTTTCTGCAGTACTGTCAGCCCACCAAGAGATGAAATGGCACTGGAGGGCTGTGTCTTACCAAGTTAGAGATTGCTGCTCTGGCATGGTCCATTGCCCTCTGGAGAAGTGCACACCAACTTGACCAAAGCCCTGGAAGTTCAGAACACAAGTCGTCAAGTCAGGCTGTTCCCCTGCCGCTACGTAACACATCCAAGGTCAGTCACTGACACAGTGTACTGCCTGCCCATGGATTTTCTGCATATACTTCTATGTAAGTCACAATATTAGCAAACCTACACCAACCCTGAATGCAACCTAGAAGTTCCCATTGCAAATATAAGTTCCAATGAACAAATCAGCTCCTTCTACTGAACTCCAGGCATAGTGGGGGAGTCTCAACAGCCAAGGGTCTTATTAATGGTAGAGACACCTCCACTCAGGGAGTACTGGAAAGAGGTATTTGCTCAACTCTGACAATGGACTCCCAGATATCTAAGGTTCCTGGGGTCTGTCTCAATGACAGAAAGAGTCCGACTGGCAGACAGAAGTGGTGCAAAGCATAAAGCAAAGCAAGCATAAGCTCCAACCCCGCCAGAACACTTCCAATAGCAACACCCCTTCTAGATGGCTACGTTCTCTACCATTTTATGAAGGCAATTTCTGTCTTGAACAGTCTCCATGAGTCGCTGAGAACAACTCTCCAAAATAATTTCAATAACTTTTAAAATTCTGGTTTCTCTACACACAGCAAACATAGTTGACAAGTAAATTGTAACTGATTTACTTAAGCATTTATTCCTGAAAAGATGCTTGGAAAAGCTTTGTAAGTTAGCGAGTGCCTAGACAGGTGTTTAGGCTGGAAGCGTGCAACCTGAGTATGCCCTCAAGCAGCGTGGCTAAGAAGTGGCTTTGAACTGGTCTTCAGGTGCACGTGGATCAGCATTACACCTGGGAGCTCTGAAAGGTTTTATTTGGGGATCAAAGGTTAATAATGGCCGTTGCTCATTTCACCCTCTGCAAAAACACACGAGGATGAAACCCCGCCAGTTTCGAGAAGCCTTTTCCCAGCGACAACCTGAGGCCGCAGGCTCCCACCTGGCAGGCAGGACACAACCCGGCTGAGCATTCGGAGGGTCTCCTAAAAGCTAACCCAGGGAGGTAGTGAAGTTCAAAGGGCCTGCCAGGAACCGCAACTGGCAGGGATGCTCGCGGCTCCCCCAGCACATCACCCCGAACCCCTCTGGCGAGCCCCCCGATTCCCTCAGAAATACGGTAAAGAGGAAAGGAAAAAAAAAAAAATAAGAGAAAAAAACGGCGCACAGGAGCAGCCGCCCCGCGGGGCCGGGCGTCCCCGGCATAGCGGGCAGGGCCCGGCTGCGGACCCCAGATAAGGGGCGCGGGCGATAGGACACGGGCCGAGGGCACGTCTGCTCTCCCCGTGCCCGGCGGGGGAGCCGTGCGGGGCCGCGGGAGCCGTGCGGGGCCGCGCTGCCCATCAAGGTCAGCGGGCGCTGCCGCATGCGCCGCCGCCACCACGTGCCCTCCGGGAGATGCGGCCCCTGCCGCTGCGGCAGCGCCGCCGGGGCCCCCCTGCGAGCCGCCTCCCTCCCGCCCTCCTCGCCTTCCACCCGCCCGCTCCCGCCGTCCCGTCCCCGCGGCCCCGTCCCGCTCCCATCCCGCGCCCGCGCTCACCCACCGCCGCTCCGCGCCCCGCCGGGGCTGAATTGCGGCACCGCGGGGACAGAAGGTCCCGCCTGCGCGGCTCCGCCGATCAGCCAATCCTGGCAGTAATCACCAGCCCTCCCTGATATCCCGGCAGCGCCCGCCGCTCTCGGCCCGCCCCTGCCCGCGCACGTACGCCAGGCCAGGTTGTAGTGGTGCGATAAAACAGCTGCGGGGAAGGTGACTTCCACACCTGCGTGGGCAGCCCGTTCCAATGCCTGACAACCTGAACAGGGAAAAAAATTTACTAATATCTACTCTGAATTTCACTTGTGTCAGCTTTCTCAGCTTAAGGCAATTTCTTCTTATTCCCTCCCTGTAGGCAAGGTAGAAGAGACCGACCCCCACCTCTTTACAACCTGCTTGCTTTATAAAGATTGAAGCCGTGCTCTTTATAAATGACCTTCAGATGCCCTCGGTGCAGCGGAGGAGCTGCTTGCCCAGTGGATGTATTTCACTGGGTTCACACCACTGAGTCCCGTCTTCCCCACGGGAAGGGCTGGAAGCGAAGCGACCACCCGCCGCGCGGGGCGGGAGGTGAGGTTAACAACTCTTCGTGGGAAGGGATGCTTGTACCGCGGCCAAAAGAAGGAGCAGGTCACGATTCAGCATTCCCACCCTCTCAGCATTTTGAGGGATGAGGGCAGGAAAAATATTTTCTTCCCCTGGGTGGTGCGAACCAGACACAGGACTTGCTCTGGCATGGGAAGCTCTGAGCATCTTCAGGTCCCAGCAAGTCATGCACGCTCAGGGCTGCCTTTTTAGGTCTGAATGAGCAGAGTCACCCAGGGTGCCTTTCCTTTGTACTGGGCTAGGCAGATTGCTATTTTATTTGCACTATGGGAAGCGTGACAGGAGTTATGCGTTCTAGCCCCTGTAGTGCACAAACACAAGAAGCATGGACAGCCCATGTCAGGCCCTGGGCTGCCTGTGGCCCATCATGAGAGGTCACTGCTCCCAGCCTCTGTCCTTCAGCTCAGGGCATCCCTCAAAAACATGCTAGGAACAGGGAGTGCTTCAAGGTTTGCGTGTGCGCATGTTCAGCAGTGCTGTGCTCATTTGTCCCTTGCTCATTAAAAAAATAAATCAGTAGGCCTGGATTGTTGCCTCAAATCCTCTCCCGGGAAAGAAGGACGGGAGCAGAAAGTTTGTAGTTTTGCAGAACACATGATTGCAAAGAGGATTATGTTTTGTGAAAAGCAATACATTCCTGCGCTGATAAAGGGGGGATTAACTAGACCTGAAATTCTATGCGGCTGTCTGGAGACAAGCCTCTAAAGCATCTCTCAGGCAAGACATGCCGGTGGACCTGTCAGCTCTGCTTACCAGAGGAGGTTTGAGCCAGGCTCCAGTGCCCAGGCTTTCTCTTCTCCAGCTCCATCCCTCACCAGTGTGATGATGCCAGTCATAGAGGGGAAAACTGTTGTCACTCGGTGTGTGACTGCCCTGTGGGACATGCTGCTGGTGGGTGCCTCAGTGGAAGCCCAAGGAGTAAGAGGGTTCAGAAGAAGTTTAGATCAGTCCTATAACATGGGTCCTCTGATAGTTTCTCAGTGCAATGGTCTAATGTGGCCTGCTGCTCAGGAAAGTGTAACCTGTGGAAAACTCTGCTCAGTTTTTTATGTTCTTCCTGGGCTTCCCCCTCCAAGCCCTCACCTTCTGGTAGCACCTTTACTGGTGCAGGCTGGCTGGGCACACTGTGCCAAGGCTGCAATCACCACCCACCAGCACTTCTGAGCAGAGCAGCGATTCCACACCGAGGTCCTGCTGGAGGAGGAACATTCCCTGGAGCAATGCTGCAATGCACATAAGGAAAGCAACAGCAGTTTGATTTATTCCTTTCTGTGGCATCTGTCTGTTGGGCTGTCCTTCCAGGTAGCAGTGGAGATGCTGTGTTGCACACTATACCAGCTCTGACCTGCCCTGGCAAATGCTTGCTGCAGGTGTTTTCTGTTCCCTCTCACAATGCACTTGTGCTCAGTAGTCAGTTCCCCATTTCTACACCTGCCAGGAAAAAGATAAGAAAGCCGACATTTTAGAATCTCAGATATTTTTGCACCCCAGCCGGTGTTGGCAGTGAAATACATTAAAATGAGGGTTCTTCAAAGGCAACACGGTACCCGTGAGCAGTGGAGCACCCTTCACCTTGCAGGAGTGGGAGTCAGCTGGCTACTGACACTTGGTGGCTGATGCCACCTCCCTCAGGCCTGGCACCTGTGTAGTTCACACAGTGGTGCCTGTTCTGCTGTGATGCTGAGCCCAGGTGCTCAGGCTGCCCAGCTCGGCCAAACATCTTTGCAAGGAGCAGAGGTAGCCAGAGTTGGGAAATGGTTGAGGAGGAAAGAGGATGTAGGATCAGTGACTGCTGACTTCTGATCTGTCATCTCAGCATCAGGCTGTTCCTCCTCATTGTGTCTTGGCTCAGTTATTTTAGGAGAAGTTTGTCTGTTTCCTCTGAACTCCTGGGAGTCTTGTGAGTCCCCTGACTCGACTCAAATGACTCTGCATTCTTTTATGCACTACCCCATGATGTGACAGTGTCCTTCCTATGGGATTAGTGCTGAAACATGAGATCAAAATATGGGAAGGAACATGCAGTTTCACTTCAGTTTTACAGCATGGCTGACCCTCGTGTGACCAGTTGTCCCACCCACGTTAAGGCAGTTAAAAAGCAGTTAATAGCTGCTTTGTGAGCAGCTTGTCAAAAATGGTGTTGGGAGGATACTTATATATTTTTATGGCAAGAAATCCTTTGAGTAACACAGCTCTTCAGTCTAGAAAGGGTGGAAAAGCTAAGAACCAAGTGCTGGAGTGTGGTGTTAAGTTGGATGTGCTGTTGGGCTGAGGCCAAGGGTTGGGGGAGATACAGTGGCCCACGGGCTGGGAGGTATTTATAGGGCTCCCAAGGCTGTGCGCTCTACCCAACAGGGTCTATGGGGCATTCCAGCCACCCCAGGGTGCAGGACCAGACAGGCAACAGGCATCTGGGGACAAAAGAAAGTGATCTTGTCGATTACTTCCTCTGGACCACAGCCACTCAGAAAAGTGCCAGCTCCTGCCTTGCTGTGAGCAGATTTGAGGGATACACTGTCTGTGCTCTCTATTCAATTTGTGGGTTGCACCAGGGTGCAATGAGCTATAATGTGTCCCAGAAGGGATATGTGAAATCTAGGTTTTTGCAGTGTCAGTCATGCTGCAACCCCTCTCCTCCAGATTAAGGCTGGCAAGCCTGGCTCCCAGGATAGCCGCCCTCTCTGCCTCTGTCTCCCCAAGCTAACAGCTCGACATCCAAGAATTTCACAATGCCATGAATATCCCCATCCTCCAGAAGACCATGTGTTTTTGGCCTTTGCTGATGTATTTCTCAATTGTGGCAGTCACTGGCATGTGGAAGAGGATATGCTGCTTCTTCTTCTGTAACAAAGAGGCTGTGGAGGAGGCAAGGAAAAAGGCACTTGAGAGTGTGGAAACACAGCCGGTAATGCTGAGAGCTGAGGCAGTGCTGTCATCCCTTCAAACATCCGTCTTTGCGTCCTTCCTGGGGAAGCACCTGGGTCTGGCCTGGCTGTCCTCATTGTCCACAGCTGGCCTGGTGCTCCCTCCTGTTAGCTGGAGAGGAAACAGAAAGCGCTGAGCACCTGGAGGAGAAATGGGGGGGAGGCCAAGGGTAATGCAGGCTCTTGTTCCTATGAAGGTGCAGACTTGCACACACCTGCAGCAAGAGCTGGACCTCCCCTTCAAAGACCAAAGACAATTTTTTTTGCCTCCTTGCAGCGAGGAGGCTCATCTCGCCATCTCTCCCATCACACAGCAAGGGACGTGAATGTGGTGATGCTCATTTTGCTGCTCTTTTAACAGGGCTTCCTTGCTTGTAAAGACTGGGTTTCACTGGGATTCTAACCCCCAAAGTCCTGGGGACCCCTCTGTACTTCTTGCATGACCCCACCCTGCTTACAGGGAGGAGGGTGGACTGTTACCTGGCTTTAGACCTGCCCAGAGGACACAGGGAGATGAGGCAATGAGCAAGGCTTTAGCATTGCTTCCCGCTTGGCAGTTACATCTTTTGGCAAGATGCTGACCCTCCCCAGGCGCAGCTGAGGGGGAGAGCAGAACCACGAGGACGTTCCTTGGTGTGCATGGGATTGATACCAGTCCTGACAACAGACAAAGTGTCCCAGCAGCCCTGCAGTGGGCAGCTGTGGCCAGTGGAGATCCAGCAGGGGCTGTTGTTGACCTGGAGCCTTTAACAGCGCAGGGTCAGCCCGGCAGAGCTTCTGCTATCTTGTCTGCACCGCGGGACTGTGCTGTTTGTCCCTGCTCCGATAGCAAACTCTGCCCGGTGAGCCTGGCTGCTTTTATCTGGTGGTCAGGGCGGCTGTGGCTGCAGCAGGGGGGCTGGGGGCCTCCAACAAGTGTACAAATAAGCTCAGGACGTGAGTACAATAGCCAAGGACTAGCCTTTGAAAAGCAAGGGGACACAGCGTGGCCGCCTTGGGGCACATCAAAGGTCCGTCTCTCTCTGCGCTGCAGAAAAAGCCTCTGTGTTTGACAGCTACCCATGGACCTGGCCCCGGCATTGTGTCGGCACAAGGGGAAGAGGGTTTGAGTGGTGGGAAGTGGAAAGGGAAAAAAAGCAGCAGGGAGAGGACTGACACAAGAGCTGGGACACAGTCCTGAGGGTCTCTACCTCTAGATCATGGGTTTCTCGTGAATTCCCTTGGTCCTGCTTTGTTCTGGCTTTTGCTGATCCGTATTGGGAGTGCAGCACAGTCTCCCTTTCTCCTCCTCAGCTGCACCTCCAGATAGGCATTCCATTTGCCAAGTGCTTAGTGTGCACTTCCTTTGTAAGGACTTGAATTAGAAGTCACCACAGCTGGGGGCTGTTGGGGTTTTTCCCTCCAAGGTGGTTTGAATCCTAGAAAGCCAGACATACCATTTACAATTTGTGGTGTTTTGGTAAAGAAACACATGTGGCCAGAAGGAAAGTGACTTTTACTTAACAGTCTTGGAAACAGCACAATGCCTGGACAGAGCCATGAAAAGACATAAAGATATGGTGGGAGGGATCTGCTTGGTATGCGGAACATGTGCCTGCCTGACGGGGTCCTGCAGTACTTGCTGTATGTCCCTAGCAGGATCTAGTCCTGCATGAGTCCCTGTCTGCTTCCTTCTGGGCTCCCAGAAGAGCCTGGAAAGTCCGGGAAAGTTTTGCCTCTGATTTGCTCTGCAGTGTGTGCACACACTGCTGCTTTTGGATAAAGGACAGCCTGAGCCTGCTCAGTGGGAACCACCCTCTGCGATAAGAGTACATGTTGACTCAGGGGATTAGAATTGTCCACTGCTTTGTGTTTTTATACAGTGCATTTATTGGCAAAAGAGCAGCCCAGAGGACAAAGGAAAACTACAACATAAAGAAGCCAGTACCCTGTGCAGCATTGCAGGCTCTGTGGGGAAGAAAAGTATCCCTAAGAGGGCTAGATGATGGTTCTGCTCTTGGGAAGTAGCTGCAGCCTGCAGGCACTGGCCCCAGGCGTGTGGGAGCAGCAGGCAAAGCCGGTGTCTCCTTTATGGATTTGTGATTGCAGGGCTCTCATGGCCCTTCTGCTCCTGATGCCATTGTAATGGTAATTAAACACTCCCGGGCAGGTGCCGAAGTCTTTGCAAACTGAGATTTGGCTTTGTCTTGTTGGCCTGCTGGAAATGCCTTTTTTTAGGGCAGATTAATCTCTCGCAGCAATATCTGAAAGCAAAGGGAGGGCTTTAATTGGGGTGGGATTAGCACAGCAGAGTTGAGCAGGGAGAGTGGGAGCTTTCTCCCTACCTGCTAATTGCCCCTTCTCTGCTCTCTGGGACACCTGCCCCCAGCTGCCTGTGTGCCAGCTTTGTGCCATGGGGACCCAGGCAGTGCCAGGGGCCTTGTAGGTTTATTTATGGAGCAGAGGGTGAGATGTGGAGCTCAAACCAGGGGAGCTCGATCTGGCTATGGCAGCCAGAGGGCTTAGGATGCTTTTGGCACTCGAGTGCTCTGGGGGGCTCATGCCTTTTCCTTCTGCTGTTGTGGGGTTCAACTCAGAGGCTGAGCTGAAACCCACGGGCTGCAGTTTGCAGCCCCCCCTGCCTCTGGCAATGGCAGGCAGCAGGCTGATATAAGTGTGAGTCTGGTATGGTTTTCCCTGGGACATGTGAAGCAGGCCAGTCCCTCAAGGGCAAATCTCCCAGGACATGTGTGCTTAGAGAAGGGCTATGACTCTCCAGCTCTTGGAAACAAGAGATAAGCAGCCCTGTGCCTCAGCCAAATTGCTGACCTTCCCATCCCCACTGGTCTGCCCTGCAACAGCCTCCTGTCCCAGGCAGGCACCATCCCCCCACATGCCCTTCCAAGGGACGGGGTGTCAAAGGCAAAGGTCCACGATGGGCTATGCGGAGTCACAGCCTTGCTCATCACCCCCTCTTTCGGCAGGCGTCCTTAGGGATGCACACACAGCAGGGCAGGCCCCTGCTTGGTGGGAAAAGCTAACTTTACCCTAGGGGAAAAAAAATATGTCAGATTGTATTTTCGTCTCAATGTGGCCTGAAAGTCAAAGTCTTTGCTGCAGCTAAAAGAACTCCCTGGTCAAACCAACTGAAAGAACTTCCCCTGCTCTCCTCTCTGCTTCCCCAGTGAAGAGCAGTCTGTTTTCAAATTTGTTTTTAACTCCTGAGTGTTAGTCATCTCTAGTCCGTAAAGGAATGGTCAGCAGGGACTGTTTCCAGCACCAGCCTGTCCTTTAGCTCTCTGCTTGCCTCAGTATGTCCATGAGAACTACCCCGGGGGCTGCTGAGCCCGCTGTGCTGGTGTAGGCACCCATCCCAGCTCCCTCCTCAGCCACATGCCTTTGTGGGGTTTGTTGGGTATGATTACCCCTCTCTGGAGAAAGCACCTTTCTTTGCCTGTGCATGTCCCAGTGGCTTTTATGGCAGATGTGAGTGTGGCGGTTTTATTTATTACTCCATGATGCAAAAAGGGCAAAGGGGCCCAGGGCAATGTGCACTTCTCCTAGAGCTGCCCCAGCCCTCCCTTCTCTTCTTCATGATTGGAGACTGGGGGTGAAATGCCTTTTCCCTTTGCTTTGCCCCTCAGAAGGGATGTGGGGGAAGAAGTGACACGCAGGAGAGAGTCTTGGTCAGGGCTGAGTATTGCTTTGCTGTCATCAAGAGCTGGTGATTCTGGACCTCTGTCACCCTCTACCTCATCTCCCTGCACCTTGTAGAGTGCCAGCCAGGATGGACAAAACCACACGTACCCACACATCTAAATGTCAAGTTTGGGCACACACATATGTATGTCCACATATACACCCCTATCCATGCGTACATTAGCACCTATGTGTGTGCTCACACCTCTCTGGGCATGTCCATCCCCTCCCACCTCTTTGCCTCCTCCCCTGCCAAAGCAAGAGCAAGCAGGCAGCGGGTGGAATGCTCGCCTGGCACCCTGGCGTGGACCTGGCACCGGTGGAGACGACAGGAAGGGAAGGGAGGTGTTTTTCTTGGTTCCTTTTGAGCTGCACTCCAGATGCTTTTCCACCTGCAATGGGAGGCAGCATCACTTGGGGACAGCTGAAGAAGTCTCACAAAGGGCTGAAGGCTTTCCTCCAGTGAGTGGGACTGCTCCCCATGCCTGACCCAGGTGTTATGGGGGTCACTGCAGGGTGGCTGAGGCTGGTGGATTGGTGTTATGGAGCCAGGAGGACTCAGAGCCATCAGGGAGCACTACCCCCCTTCTACAAACATACTGTGTCTCTGCTGGCTCTCTGCAAAAATATTTGTCTGTCTGAGGCAGGACTTTATAAAGCCTCGGAATTTTCACCTGCAAGCTTCTTGCAAGAGACAGACGGGTGTGAAAATAAAGCTCCTGACCAAAGCAAACGCTCACAACCCGCTCAGAGGGCGTGTTAACCTCATCATTCTCCAAAAGCAAACATCGGCAGTGACGTGCAGTATTTTAGGTAGCTGTGGCACAAGAAAGCCCCTCTGTTATTCAAACAAGGTGCCCTTTCATTCAGAGGTTGGAGGCGGCTCTGAGAAACCAGTGGCATGTCACTGGGACAACCCGCTAGAAATGCAGACGTTACCTTACGGCAGCAAAATGCTTCTTTGCATCTGAAGGGTCGGAGCAGGGCGGAAGCGGCTCCTGAGGGTGTTGGCCGTGGTATTTCCACAGGATCTCCCCAGCCGAGTTGGGGACCGCCAGCTGTTTGTTTGTCCCCTTTGAAGGACACAAAGGCCTCACCACGCTGAGCCCCACAGCTTGGTCACTTCCGCTCTGGCCGAGCGCGGCACTGTCAGATGTGGGGTTGCTGGGAGGAAAAGTAAACAGAAAGGGGGCCAGAAGGGCTGGGCAGAAGATGGGGGTGTTATCAGGTACCCAATCTGTAAGGCTCTGTTCAAAAGGGAGGAGAAGGTTGGAACCATCAAAGCTACTCTGGTGGCCTCGATCCAGGTGGGAGAAAGGTTTCCTCCAGCTTCTGCTGGGCTTCTTCCTTCTCATGGTGTACTCCGCTTCCTCCCAAGCCAGGGACAAGCTCCAACATCCTCTTCCTCTTCTCTGTGTGGGAGATGATCTTCAGAGTGCTGGGCAGTGTGAAGGGCAGCCCCCTGCCCTGGGCAGCCCCTTTGGTCCCTGGTGGGGCTGGGGGGACCCTTGGGTGGGAGCAGCAGGGCAGTGCCCCGGGAGCAGTGGTTTGGAAGCGTGATTGAGGCTACAGCTTGGGAGATAAGCCAGCCTGTGAGGACGAACTGTTCCGCTTCTGGGGGCACACCCATCCAAGCTTGTCACAGTTTATATCCACTATACAAGATCCTAGATAGTATAGAAAGTCACATAATATTTATAGATGTGTGTGCATACATTATGTGAGTTTTCCATGAATGTATGTACATGGTCAAACACTCTCAGCAGTTTTTGGGAAGAGGCATCTTGCTGACCCAGACTGCAGAGTTTGGCTGCTGAGGGTCTGCAAGCCGGTTCCCTGGGGGTGACCTCTCTCGGTACTCTGGGACAGACACAGTGATGCCCTGGTTGTTCCAATGTCTCACTTCTCCCTTCTCTTCCCAGCCTGGCAGCACAGGAGCCTGGTCAGGGTGGCAGCATCCTTGGGGGCACCCAGCCATGTGTGGGGAAGGAACAGGAGGATCCCTGGGGGTGTCACCAGGGCTGTGCACAGGAGCTGGTCCCATGACTGGGCAGTGTTTCTGAGAGCCAGAGCTGGTGGGGAGCAGGGCATAGGAAGACTTTACTCACACACCCTCTGCATCACTTCTGCCTCTCAAGAAGTTGAGACATCTGGGGGCTGGCTTTTCCGTGAAACAGCCTGCTCTTCTGGTTAGCAAAAATCCCCAGCTCTCCCTTGCTCTCCTCCTGCATGCCTCCGGTCTCGTTCCCCCATCACAGCCACCTCACTGGTGTGTCCCATCACCCACAGCCAGGCAGAAGGCTCAGGAGATGGTGTCTCTAGTGGGAATGATCCTTACTACCTCATGCTGGCAGAAGAGGATTTTCCCTTCACAGGAGGGGAAGGCTGAGGCCAGCAGGACTCCAACCCCAAGCCCCTCCAAGGCCAGCATTTCTCCTGGTGACCTTGAGGGAGAGACTGGAGGCAGCTGGCTGGCTCTCAGGGCCTGTCCCCCCATCTGAAATGCCAGCTCAGTCTATAAATAACACCTGGCATGGTTCTCTCCCCAGGCATCAGAGCACTGAGAAACTGAGCCCTCTATGCCCTCATGCCGCAGGACTCGTGCCCCATTTTAGAGATGGGGAAGCTGAGGCGCAGTGGGGTCCTTGACCCTGCCTTGCAGTGAGCCGTGATGCAGTGCTGTGAGTTTGCAGGGCACTGGGAGATGTTTTCCAGTGGAAGAGAGACTAGTCCCCACTGGGAAGGGGAGGATTTGATGGGGGCTACTGCTCTGCCAGGGGGTCAACATGTTGTCCCACCCCCCAGCTGTGCTGTCAGGGCAGTCAGGGTCCCTTTGTCCCCAGAGAAGGGGACTGCAGGGGCCTGGTGTGTTGTAACCCTGTAGTAGCCCCCCTGCCCTCCTTCCTGACTGCTCCCTCTTGACCATATCTGCCAGGGATGGCAGCTCCCACCCCAGCAGCTGCCTCCTGGGGCAATCGGTGGGGAGCACATGGCCCTTATCCGCAGGCCATCCGCGGGCAGGGCTCCCTGCCATCCCTATCAGTGGGGCGGCTCCAGAGCCGCGGCTGAGGGGAGCTGTTCCTGCTGCACTGGGGCTGGGGCTGGGGACATTGTCACTTCCCCACGCTGACCATTCCAGGGGGGTGGTTGAAGGTCCAGGACTCCTCTCCAGCCCTGTGCTGTGATACAGATGGATTTGCAGGGATCCATCCAAGGCCATTGCACTGGGAGGTTGTGGATTGTGGTGGGGCACTGAAGGCAGATGGTGGCAGCAGTCTTATGACTGCCAGCAGGATCTGCACCCCCTGCCAGCAGGATCTGCACCCCCCATCCACTTTCATCAAACTCTCAGCAGCAATTTCCTTACCAGGGTGATGCTTGTGGGCACCAGGAGTGGGCGGTTCGACAGGGTCAGCACCTTGGGAAAGGCTTTTCTGTCCCTTTCACAATTCTGAATGACCTCTGTGTTTTAGTATTTTCCTCAGTTGTGCCCACCTTCCTGTTTCCAGTGGCTTGGCAGGGTGCTGCTGGAAAGCTGGCAGGGTGGGGATGGTGACTCTCTCCAAAACCCCAGGGGTGTGGGGGACCAGGGTCATCTGTGGCTGTGCAAAGCATGGGCATCCCTGTGATGAGGTGCCTGTGGAGTGTGGTTTTCCCCAGAGGTGGGGCCAGACATCCCCCCATGCTATGAGGTCCCATTGCTCTAGGGGTGCTGGTCCTGCCTGGCAGAGTGAGGGATGTCCCTTGGGAGAGGGAGCATCCTGGCTGCTGTGTCCCACTGAGCAGGGTCTGTCCCTCTGTGTCCTGTGACAGCAGTGAACATGGATCACCAAAAGCTCAGAGTGCAGATCTTTATAGTCCACTTGTCTGGCTGGACCACAGCCTGAGCTGGTGTGAGGTTCTCACTCCTCATCGTCCCTGTCATCCACAGTGGCCCCAGACTCTGGATAGGAAAGGAGAGTATGAAGAGAAATGTGTTTTGGTCTCCTACTGGCTCTTACCAGGGCTTTTAATGAGGATTTTTCTTCCCTGACATGTCCTGGGCATGGGGAAGCTGGTGCTTGTCTGCTGGGAGCCTACTGTGTCCACCAAAGTCAGCCCCTCTGGCCATAACCACAGGGAATTAGAAAGGGGTGGAAAACTGTATAAAACCCCAAGCAAATATTTGCATTTCAAGGGATTTTCCAAGTACTGGAGAATGTTGACACAGCAGCAGCGTGGGCGATGGATCGAATGCCAAGAGGGTCTGCTTGGCTATTTTTTGGGGGCAGAATTTCAGTGGTCAAAGAGTTTTGTTTAAAATAAAAAAAGCTAATCAAGCAAATGGAGAGATTTTCCATCACAGCTGCTGGCTTCTCTGGCAGCTCCTCAGGGCAAAACAGCCACCCCGATTCTGAGGGAGCCATGAGCCTTCAAACCACCCCTGCCCTGGGCTGGTAGGTGTGTGGTCCTGTCTCAGCGCTCCTTTTTCCTCTCTCTGCTGAAGGGATTTTTGGCAGGAAAGGGGCTCCCTGTACCTGGGGCTGCTCTACCCAGGGGTATCCTGTGAGTCTGGGACTGACGTCGAGCTGGTGGGAGCCTGACCTCTCTGTTGCCCCCCAGTTTTGCCCGCGCCCAGAGGATGCTCACCTGCTGTTGGCTCCTGCCTACCCTGCCGCCTTTTGGCCGTGGTAGCGGCCGGAGTGGAGACGGGTGACTGGTTGTCTTGGTTTAAAAAGGCAAATGCCTGCCAAGGAAGGCGGTAACCTGACTGGAATGGAAAGAAGACCCCTCCCTCCAAATTATTATCCTCGAAATTAAGAGACTCTCAGGCAAAAAAGTAGAAAAAGGAATCACCCTTCTTTATTAAAAATATACGTAGAACAAAACAGAACAAACACCACCACCGTAACAGAAGCAGCTAAGTCCTGCTTCCCCTTGCGGTGCAGCTGTAACCGCGGACAGCAGGGGACGCTTGGCACGGCTCGGGAGGAGAAGGGTCAGCCGAGAGCGCCGTGCCGAGTTCCAGGACTCACCGGACCACGATGGCGGGGACGGTGTGGAAACCTTCCCGTGGGCAGCACAAGGACCCTCTCACCGTTTGCCGGAGTGGATGCGTGGGGAGTGGTGGGATGGTTTTGGAAGCTCCTCCACGGGCAGTGCCAGCCCCCGCCGAGTCTGGAGCGAGGTCCGGCGGTGATAGCAGTCCGCGAATAAATTAGCATAGGATGTGCAGGGTCGAGACCCTCCTGGAGCCACTGCGAGCCCCAGCAAGGGGGTAATCAGGCACTGGAATGGAGTGCCCAGGGAGGGGGTGGATTCTCCGTCCCTGGATGTTTTTAAGATGAGACTGGATGTGGCACTCAGTGCCATGGTCTAGTAACCATGGCAGTAGTGGATCAAGGGTTGAACTTGATGATCTCAGAGGTCCTTTCCAACCCAGCTGATTCTGTGATTCTATGACAGCTGAGCGCTAAAGCCAATGGGACCAGAGGCGCGTGGAACGGGCAAAGATGAACGCGGAGACCCTCTCCACGCCACTCCCCGCTCCCGAGCCAGGGAAGAAGTAAGCAAGAATCCTTCCAAGTCCAAACCCACCGTACCTGCTCTCCCCACACCTCCCCAGGGCACAGGCAGAAGAAACCAAGGAATTCCAGCTCTGCAGGGAAAGTCATCAGCCCTTCAATGGGAGAGCCATTAAGGGCCATTAAGATCTGAGCTAGAAAGACAATTGAACCTTGATGTTTCCCTAGCAGAAGGGCCTGATTGATTTTTCCTCAAAACTGTGTATTTGTGTGGAGAAAATTCATCAAAGGGTTTAAACCTATAACACTGGTGGGCGAGGGTGCCCATAGACCCTGATGGCCTCAGGACCATACATCCCAAGCATAGATAGGGGCTGCTGTAAATAAGAAGTTGGGGTGACCCTGACCTACCCCATCCTGCTGCGTTCCCTCTCTCCACACCCATCTCCACCAGCTCCCGGGGCAGGTCGAAGCAGGCGAGCTGGAGGCACGTCCTGTCCTGCTGGCACAGGGAGGGCTCAGCGCCACAAACTGCAGGGATGAGAGCCCTCCCTGTCCCCAGCTCTGGGGTGGTGTCCCCAGCAGGATGATGTAATGGTGTGTGAATGTGTCCTGGCCGCATGCAGGGTGGGATGGGGTGGTCTTGGGCAGGGTGATGGGGCTGGGGGCTTGGTGGAGGTGGGTCGGTGCTGCTGGTGTCACTGGTGCATCCAGCACCAAGAGAGGATGGAGAAGGGAGTGTGTGCAATGATGGAAACCTCCTTGCAGGCGTGTGCATGTGTGGAGGGACAGCTCATGCAGAACATCAATGTGTGGGGATGCCCCCCTGCTCTGGGCTTGGGGTCCAGTCATGTCCTGCATCCCCATCTCAGGTTGGCAGGATGCTCCATGCCCTACAGCCATACCTGGCACCTCGGGGTGTGCTGTGCTTGGGGACTGCAGGGGACCCAAGGGCTCAGTCAAGCTTCGGTGCCACCTCAGTGGTGAGGAGGGTTATGATGATGCTGGAGCAGAGTCAGGGACAGACAGACCCAGGTGTGCTGGGCAAGGGGACCACCATATGCCCCGATGCAGTGGGCACCCATGGGTGGTGCTGGCCCTGGAGCTGCGTGCAGGCAGGGGAACAGGCTCCTGCACAGCCTGTGTGCACAGCACACTGTGCAGCACGTGTGCGTGCATGCTGGGACAGGCCTCTGCTTCCCTGGGGCCACGGATACGTGCAGATCATGCCTGTGGTTATGGACCGCAGGGGGGTGAGCACCAGGTAAATGAGGCAGGAGAGCAGGACTGCCATGACATAGTGACCGCCAGAGGCTGGCACAGCAGACATCACAGGAGTTGACATGTTTCTTCAGATGTGGGCAATGCTGGTGATACTGGTGTGGCACAGGGGTGCTGAGGGGGGGGGCCCATAGGGCCCTTGCACCACGTGGGGTCCAGGAGCACCCAGGGTTTTGGCCACCCCCTGCAAGGGGTTTGCTTGTGCAAGGTGGGGGTGAGTGTGTGAGTGCACAGGGCTGGGTGTGCAGCGTGCCATGTGCCAGGTTAGTATGGGGGTACAGCATATAGGGCACGATAGGGGGCAGGTACAGTGTGTAGGGACAGGGATAGGGGGCTTGGTTAATGGGGCTGAGGAGAGGGGAGGGCCAGGTGTGCGCAGCACCTCTAACATGCACAGAGCCCCACAGCAACACCCTCCTCTCCCCATCCCATTCCCATAGCAACTGAGGCATCCCCCCACCTCACCACCCTATTCCCATGAAAATGGCAGCATCTTGCTCCCACAGCAAGATTCAGGGCACCCATCTGGGGTCCTGGTGCCACTCTGGCTTCAGCAGGAGCCCACTGCCAGAGGGGTAAAGTGTGGAGGGTTCCAAAGGGACCCAGTGCAAACCAGTACTCATTTTCTTTGGGGTGCTGGGAGGACACCTGGAGCTGTGGGCACCCCTGGGACCCATGAGGATGCTGAGATCCCTCCCTCTAAGACGAGGATACACTGCTCCTAACACCTCAGCTCCCTACTCAGTGTGCCACCTCTAGCCTGCTGTCCCCCTCCTCAGGCCAGGGTACTGTTGCTGTCCCCAGGGGCTGGAGTGCTGAGCAGGGGCTGAGCACTGGGCCAGCCCTGCCCCCTAGTGCCGTGGGAGCTGCGCCCTGCAGGGTTCAGCCCCGAGGCTGCTGGAGCTGAGCCACCACAAACTCCTCACAGGGCCCACACAGCTGTGCAGGAGCTGGTGGGCTTCCCACCACCCCCCCGACATCATCTCCCACCCCAGCACCGCTGCTGAGTGGACAGAAGGACACATCCTGGACCCTGCATGGCATGACCAGCTCATCTCCAGGCTGCCCTTGTGAATACACAGCAGTGTCACCCCAGCACAGGTGCCCTGGGACACGCAGGAGTGCTGGCACGGGTGACAGCCGCCTTCCCGGCACCCCAGGTCGATAACCGGCCAGCCAAGGCTCTCTGTGGGCCGGGACACCAATGGGTGGCTGCAGCAGCGGGAGAGGGAGGGGAGCACTGGAGGCTCTGGTTAAACTGGAACGAGGCGCGGCGCCCGCGGTCCCTGCCCTGGGGACTCTGACCCCGTGGGCCGGCGAGGGGAGCTGAGGCAGGCGGTGACGAGCAGCCCCACAGACACGGAGCCGGCAAGGGCAGAGCAGAATGGATCCCACCTTCGAGCTGGCAGATGACCCCAGGTAGGTGCTGGAGACCCCCACGCTGCTTTTCAGCCAGGCAAATCTAACTTTTTGCAGCAGAATTTCGGATTATTCCATCTGTCAAGGAAGGGAGCCAGTTGTGGGTGAGGCAAGTCAGCCAGGGGACTGTGGGGACCCTGCAGGGCTGGGTGTCCCCACGCCCTTATGGCCCTCTGCAGCACTCCCTTCTTCTCCATAGGTTCTCCCACAGTTTGGTGGAGATGCTGATCAGGAACTACAGCGTGCCGGCAGCCTGCTTCTCCCTGCCACCCACCTCCCGGCAGCTGCTGCACCGTAGGTGGGGGGACAGGGTTGGGGACACCCTCCTCTTGTTGCTGGAGGGAGCAACAAGGGATGAAGGTGGTAGGGTGGCTGTGGCAGCTGCAAGCAAGGAGCAGCCCCAAGGAAGGGCGAGGCAGTGTGGTGCTGCCAGGGTCTTAGCTTCCCATCACACAGTCCTGCCTGCAGGGATGGGGATGGCCCAGGAAGGGCCAGCACCGGGGCAGGTGACATGGGACAGGGAGCAGCGGGGCAGAAACGCCAGCTCTGGCACAGCCAGACATGTGCAGGATGTGGCACAGAGCTTCTCAAACCTGTGGGGTGGTGGGTCAGGGGGCAGCTCTCTGCAGTAGGGGCCCCAGGAGGGATAGGATATGATGAAGATGGCTTCTCCCCCCTCCCCAGCAGAGCTGGACGCGGCCCAACTTGCCATCATGGGCCTCTGCACCATCATGACGCTGCTGTCGGTTGCGATCTTTGTGGAACAGGCTTTCTACCTCACCCGCAAGATCCGCTGCCCCATCAAGATGAAAACCCTTCGCTGGAGCAGCTCAGCCCCTACGGTGAGCTGGCATGTGGGGGTGGTGGGGAGCAGCACCCAGGGGGCCAGGGCCACCCAAGGGGTGCCAGCCCACAGGAGGGGGAGTGTTGGTGTGCCAAGCTCGCGTTCCCCCAGGTTGTGTCTGTAGTCAGCTGCTTCGGACTGTGGTTCCCGCGCTCCATGATGGTGGTGGAGATGGCTACCACGGCGTGAGTATCACCCACCCCAGGGCAGGGGCACTGTGGAGCCCATGGGGCTTGACTTGCCTTCCTCCTCCTCCCCAGGTACTTTGCCATCTGCTTCTGCCTCCTGATGCAGGTCATGGTGGAAGGCTTTGGGGGGAAGGAGGCAGTGCTCAGCACCCTGAAGGATGTGCCCATGGTGGTCAGCACTGGGCCCTGCTGCTGCTGCTGCCCTTGCCTGCCCAAAATCACCATGAGCAGGTGAGGGAGACCTGGAATAAACCCCTGCCCCTGGGGAGGGCTTTCAGCCCCTGCTTCTGCTGGGCTGGAAGAGAAGGCCCTGAGCAGAGTGTTACTGGTTTTTCTCTCCATGCCAGGAAAAAGCTTAAACTGATGATGCTGGGGACTTTTCAGTATGCCTTCTGCAGGGCAGTCGCTGTCTTCCTGGGGCTGGTCCTGCACACCGATGGGAATTACAACCCTGCTGACGTGAGTGCCAGGGCACAGGGATGGGCAGGGCGATGTCCTAGACAGGGAGCCTCCACTTGCCCTTGCCTTTCCCAGCAGCTTTGTCAGCCCAGCAATATATTTTGTGTGCTGCCCCTACAGATTTCAGCAGAGAGTGTGGCCCTCTGGATCAACACCTTGGTTGGTGCCTCCACCCTCTTTGGCCTGTGGGCCCTGGGCATCCTTTTCCGGCAGGCCCGGCAGCACCTGGCTGAGCAGAACATCCAGGGCAAGTTCACCTGTTTCCAGGTGAGCCCCTGTCCTGCCCAGCCCCCTCCTGCAGCACAGATGGGATGAGGGGGCATGGGGGAAGATGGTGGGACAGGAGTTGCTGCTGGGAGAGAGCCCGGTCTGGCTGTGGGACAGTGGGAAAGGTGAAGGGTGGGATCCTGGCAGCGGTGCAGCCCCCCCCACCTGTGGTGTTGGTGGCCGCAGCTCCTCCTCGTCCTGACGGCACTGCAGCCTGCCATCTTCAGCATCCTGGCCAACAGCGGCAGCATTGCCTGCTCGCCGCCCTTCTCCTCCAAGGCCAGATCACAGCGTAAGTCGGGAGTCGGGGGAACGGCATCGTGTGCTCCTGGCTGAGCCCCTCCGTCACACGGCGCGGCATGGGGAGGGGGCACGGTGGAAGGTGACAGCTTCAGATGACCCTTCTACTTTTCCAGAGATGAACCTGCAGCTGTTGATCCCGCAGACCTTCATCCTGGCAGTGCTGACGCGGATGTACTACCGCAAGCAGGACGACAAGCCGGGCTACCAGCCCGTCAGCTTCGCACCCACAGGCACTGACGTCAAGGCGTGAACAGGAGGGAGAAACTGGGGTGCCAAGGGGTAGAGGGGGGTGAGAGGCTGGTGTGCTCTGTACAACCATCTCCTTCCTCAGCCCTGGGGAGCTGCTGGCAGCAGGGGAGGCAGAGGGGAAAGAGCATCTTGGGACCGTGTGAAAGGGTCTGAATCCTGACAGCCACAAGCCAACAGGGTCCGTGAAGCTGCCTCCAGCACGGGGGCTCTTGTCTAGCACTGAGTAAAGATGAATTTGTACTTGATTCTTGTGCTGGTGACTGGGTTCATATTATCTCTGCCCAGATTGGGTGGGAGACGACTCCATAGAGGGGAAGGAGTATGAAGTCCAGAGCAGCACAGCCATGGCATGGGACCATCATGGGGTGCCCAACACCCAGCTGTGACAATGACCTGTGGGTGCTGCTGGCTGGGGTCCCAGAGCCAAGGCAAGGCCAGGTGATGGTGATTTTTCACAAGACCTCTGGATAGGTCTGGCCTGTCCCTGGGGCACATTCTCCACGGCAGTGGCTGCTCCTGAGAGCACAGAGGGAGCATCCACACCTGCCAGCCTGGAGCCAGGCAAAAGGAGCCTTGATGAGTCTTTGTAACAAAGGCAAGTAGGTAATGCTGCCTTAACCAGCCTTGCCCCAGTACCAGTATCTCCTCTATACTTAAAACAGAGGTGGGGCAGACATCAGCAGCAATTGCTACTTGCAGAAACCACTGGGTATTTTTGGACTTCCAAGTGTTCATTACAGACATAACAACAGGCACAACTTAGCCCGTGTTTTCAAATGAACAAATCACATGTTTAAAATCCTAAAAAGTTGCAGCACCCTCTGATGCCCTTGCTTCTACCAGCATCCTTGGCAGCTTTCAGCTCTCTTCTGCTGCTGCTGTTCTTTGCCATCAGAAAATCCCCTCCTGGGGCTTATACCAGCTCTACAGAGGAAGTGAGGTAGGGCTGTATCACAGGAGTGGACTCTGGATTTAGCAGCATCAAACTCCACATGTTCACTGCATGCTAGGAAAATTTTATTTTCCCACTGTACCTCTTACTTCATGCTTAAATCAAGCATGTCCCTTCTGGATGCTCCTTTTGAAGAGTGAGGGATAGGTTAGGGGTGTGCAGGACAGCCCTGAAGCAGCAGCATTGGGTATATCTGTGGGGAACAAGATGATCCTGGAAAACTTAGTCACATGTGTTGCTGAAAGACCAATGTCCTATTCCTGATAGGACATGACAGCGCAGGAGACGACTGGTCCTGTGATCCAGGAGAAAACAAAACAACAAAGGGAAAAAAAAAAAAAAAGACTAGACTGGGATTTGAGTGTCCATTTTAATTTCAGTGCAAGGAGGAAGCAGGGATTATTGGTTACAAGAAACAGCTCTGTTATTCCAAGCTACATGTAAAACCATGGCTGGCTTCTTACCAAGCACCCCAGGTTTTGCAGAGAGATCAAACAGGTTAAGGTCCCAGCAGCACAAGCCACCATCCAGAACATCACTGTTATCCAAATTTACAGAACACTGTTGCATAACTTGTGTTTTAAACAGTAGTAAGGCTCTAAAGCAGCCTGGCCTTCGTGATCTGGCTCAGGAAAGCAATGCAACACCCATACTGAAGGAAGGGTGAGGAAGGGAAGGTGGGGAAGATGAGGGAAGAGACAATGTGAATGACAAAAAGTAAGTGCTCTACCACTCATAAACCAGAGGATTAACAACTGGCTTCTATCAAGTGACCATCATTTTTGCTCCTTACAGCTTCAAATCCATAGCAGCCAGCCATGCTCCCACAGCCACACACATCCCTGCTGAAAGAAGTCCAAGTGGAAGATTAGGGATCCCCAAAATATCCTTTCCCAAACTGGCTCCGAACTCAACAGAAAGAGTCTCTGTCAAGCCCTTTGGGCAGCGTGACAAAGGATCAGCAAGATAAAAGCTGGAAAGAAGCTGCAGCCTGTTCCTACCACAGGGCCACCATGTACCCTGGAAGCATCACATCGTGCAGAGCTTGTGGCAGCAAAGGATGAGTTTCCTCCTTGCACCTGCTGCTTCCCAAGCCTCACATCCCGATCTGCAGACCTCCCTGCAGCACTGACCGGGCCCTGAGCTGTCCTCGGCTCCCAGCACTGCAGGATACAGGCAACTCAGGCCCAGCAGCTCCACCCAGAGACCACAGAACCACAAGCAAACCCCACAGAAAAGTGTGCAGGAGCTCCACAGCTTCACAGCAAGGCCAGTCCCTCCAGCGCTGGCTGGGGAACAGAGCACTGACCTGCTCTGCTCAGGCACAGGAGGGCGAGTGCCCTCGGGGAGCTGCAGCCCACAAAGCTCAGTGCAGATCACAGACATGACAGCAGGTACAACTGGACCACCGATTCAAACAAGCATTACACATTTAAAGACTTAAAAAGCTGCAGCACTCTCTGATGCTCTTTCTAACCTGCCTCAAGGATCAGAGTGAGCCTGCACCAATTTGTGCATGTGCTGCACAAACCAGGTAACTGTCACATGAACTGGGACCCTTCATGGGGGTAAAACGTGCCCTTCATCTGTCCAGCTGCACACACGGACAGCAAACCGGCTGCTTTGTCCTTAGAACAGCAACTTCACAGCACCAGTGTAAAGGACTGCTCCAGCCCTTAGAGCACAGCAACTGAAACACAGACATGCACAGAGCACAGTGCTGAGGGGCAGTCTGCACAGATAGTGACACATATAACATACCACACACTGGGACAAGGAACTTCTCAAAAGAGTACACACATTCATTTCCTATGTGGGCTCTCACACACCCAAGGAAACGCACAGATAGCAAGTGCCCTGAAGCAAAGATTCATTCTCTTCTCTCCAACAGCAACTGAGGGCTCAATTTTAGCAGTCTTGTTGAGGTTAGTTGGACAGGCCTTTCCCCTGCAGCCTCCATATAATTTGGAGCTGTGAATGCTGTGTGCTTTATGGGGTGTGCCACGCTACAGTGTCATGAGTCCTTCCCGGGTGTAACTCCTGCATGCCAAGCTGGTACCCCTACCCAGCACACTCTCACTGTGACACGCTGGGAAGCTCAGCTTAGAGGCACATGAGCACTACAGGGTCTGCTGGATAGATTCCTATCGCTCCAGCCCAGCAGGTCTCTATTTCCTAGAAGCCTTGTTACACCACTGCTTTGTGAGTGCTCTCGAGGTCATGCTGGTTGAGGAACTGAGGGGTCTTTCGTTTGGCAGCGGCACGGATACTGCCTGGGAGTGGGGGGGATAAGACAGAGGAGCTGAAGGAAAGAAGAGACAGATGGATCTTCCCACTCTCCCTCTTGCCTGGAGGTTTAACAAGGGAAAAGAAACCAAAACAAAAGCCACGCTCGAGTGCTATTCTTTGCGCTTTTAACGAGTATTTTTTTAAAATATAAAAGCCATCTTCACCCTGGAAACCATTAGAACGTAAACAATAAAAAGGGGATTTGGGGAGAAGAAGGGAGAGGAGGTTTGAATGTGCTTCCAGGCAGCAGCCCTTCCTAAGAGCAACGGGTGCCTCCAAGGCCCTGTGCTCACTGTCAGCCCTATTCCTATGGCTCTCTTGCTCATTCAGAGTTCCCCGCTGGGTCTGGACTTAGGATTCTGTGATTAGCAGTTCACAGCAAATCCTGGCAGGTAGCTCAATCCTCTTCATCCTCGCTGATGTCATAGGTGACTGCAGACTCGTTCCTGGAGCGGTTGGCGGGTGAGGAAGGAGGAGTCTTGGTGGAAAAGGGCCAGCGGAAGGAGGGAGATGGGGAGCGGTCATGTGTGGGGCTACTGCTGGGACTCTGCTTCGGGCTGATGGCCTGCAGCATCCGGCCCTTGCCCTCCTTCAGCATGTGTTTCTAGTGATGGAAACAGGAAGACAGCACAGTTTAAACAGTCATGGAAATGAACACTATTTACAGCTTGTGCAGCAAGAGTTGCGTCCCTTCAATACTTCGTGCAATGTAAGAGCAGAAAAAGCCCCAGCATCACTCTGGGCTTTGGGAACTGCACTCAGAGTAATCACCACACATTTTCAAGCACTTCTAACATGCAGTGCCTGTGATATTTACCCAGCAGCACAGGAAAACCTGGCATAAACAAGCAGCTTCAGACTCATCCCAAGCCAGTGACAAAGTGACTGTCATCCTCTTGGCAGCTCAGTGGCCCTGCAGGGCACAAGCTGGAGTTGACAGGCCAGCTCGTGGGACAGAGGAACTTTTCACCTACAACCATAACTGGTGTTATCTAGTTGGCAATGGTGAGGGCCCCCTGAAAACAGGCTGCCCAAGCCTGGGACAACTTGTCTGGAGACAGGCAGCACACTGAGCACCGCAATTAAACCCTAAACCTTTGCTCTGCAGACTCTGCAGAAGCCCTATAATGAGCACTGATCTCTCTGAGATCTCCTTTTCCCAGAACACCTCCTTACCAATGCGCCTTCTGGACCAAACATCTCCAAGAAATTGCCGATGAACTCTCGGGACTTCTCTTCCCACTTCTGGATGAGATCAATGCTCTTCTCCTCCACTTTCTGGACAAATTCCTTTGACTTCTCCTCTACATCCTTCACCCTCTTTTTCACCTTATCCACACGTTCCTGGAGGTGGTATTTCTTCTCCTGCACAATAAGTGGTGGATCAGAACACAGCTCACCAGATCTGAGTGGTGACCACTTCTGCTCTGTGTTACTGCACTGAATTGCTGCTGAAGACTCAGCATCTCCATTAGTCTGGTGACACTTCTTCATTTCCGTGACACTTCTTCCCTAGACTACATGGCAGACACAGTGGGGCTGTGAGACACTTTGTGGCAGGCACTGGCACAGCACACACAGCAAGACTAAAGCCAGAGATAAGCACTATCTAATAGGAGTGCATGGAAGAAGGAAATATTTATACAACATACAGATTAGATTTGAGTGACCTGCTGTAGGTCTCTCTGCATATCAAAACAGCACCAGTCTTTTTGCTGGGTGTTTTTAAACACAGGCAGAGTTACATGCCAAAGAGAGGCCAAGCAGCCGTTACCTCTCCTCTTTCATTGTTGTTCATAGGCATGGTATCTGAGTGATAAAAAAATGTTTACTACTTTGCTTCCAACATCAGAAATGCCTTCTGCCATGTATTTTGTCTGTGGGCTAGAGCTGCTCAGCAGAGGATTGGGGCGTGTCCTTTTGTCCTGCTCAAGCACTTACTACTACTCCTGCAGCTCCAGGAAGAGAACAGTACAGTGGGAACAGGATCAGGTTTTATCCTAACAAATGACTCTACCTTTAAAAGGTGGCTGAGTGAATAGGAGAGAGATGAGACAGCAGCTACTGCCAAAAACAACCCACTTTTCATTCAATTCAAGAAAGCACACATTTCGCCACACACTCTCTCTCCAGCTCTTTCAATAGGTAAAATGTCACCAGGATATCTCTGACAATGGAGCAGTATTAGTAAATCTCCAGTTCCTCTGGGTGGGTCCCTGAGGTGATTTCAGGGGCAGAAGTTTAATTTCTACTCCAAGGACACTGTTTTGGTGCAAATGCTTAGCTCTGCAGACAGGCCTTCTACTGGCTTGTGGCAGGACTGTGCTACCACTAGACAAGATTCAGAATCTTCACACTCTGCAGCATGTGGTAAGACCCCCTTCAACTCACGTTTATGAAGCTGACATTGAGCTCTTTAGCCGTGTAGCCCCGCTGCAGGTTCCGTCTGACATAAACGTCATAGTCCCGCACGATCCGTGTGATGATGTCTGACGTTGAGATCCCCTCGGTCCTCTGAGTGGGTGCAAACATGCCTAAAGTTGAGAAACAGGACCCAGGACAGCTGTAGCAAGACACATGGCAAAAAGCTGCTACCACCTCTATTAGGAAACAATCTCTCCTGTCAAGAGCTCCTTTCCTGACTTGTCCTCCCATCACCACCTCTTTGTCCTCGAATGTACAGTACGAGAGTCCTCCTTTCTGGGACAATAAGGAAGACCTAAGTAAGACCAGAGCTTGTCAAAACCCTCTCAAAATACCAGGTATTCTAATGAAAAGTTCTTCACTTTAGCTGGTATAAAGACTATTGATCATAACCCACTGCATATAGAACAGTGTGGGGACAAGGACAGGACAAGGGGTCCTACAATTTAGTGGGTGGAAATATAACACACTGTGAGGGCTAAGTTTGGATAGATATAAGAAAGCTGCACCCTTGGTGAATTTTACAGCGAACAGTTAGAGGAGCCCCTTTGCTAAGGTCATGAAATTCCCCATTTGTGAGAATCTGTAAGTCAAACTGTAGTATGTTTTCAAAAGGTTGCAGTTAATTCAACCACAACTAGATTGGAATTAGGAATTAATGCTGGGCCATACGTGGCCTGGGACATGGAACAGTCCTCGTGATATGAAATAGGGCCTAAAGCTGCTTCTTCCTGCCCTCAGTGCCTCCTGGGCAGACCTTGTTCCCAGAGAGGCACTGCCACTTCCTCTGGCATAAACAGTCCTCCCCTACACAGGCACAGGAGAAACCACAGCAGATCTTTGACAGGAGGCCCTGGGGAATCTGACTCAGACCCACCTGCCTCTTTTATATGCTTATAGACATCATCACTGCCAGCAGAGGAATAGGGGATGTCATCGTGTGCAACAAAGTCGATCTGAAAATAAGGAAAGTGAGTCAACATTTTTATCTTGAATGTGCAGGTCTCCTGCTTCTGTCAAAGGCTGGTAATTTTCGGCTCAACACCTCCACGCAGGGGTGCGACAGAGAACAGCAAGACACTTTCCTCTGTTACAAAGTACATCCGAGCAGTCCCGAGTTCTCACTGGCAATTGCCTATCAGTTGTAAGCACACACCAGAGAGGCAAGGAAAGGCTGGGAATAAGGACACAGCTGCTTTAAGCCCCACAGAGAAATGGTTTGTTAACGGCAACAAGTCTTCCCTGGAGACTCCTTCACCTCTCAGAGCAGTTCAACAGATGTTAGAAATTCCTTCCACTTTATCTCACCAACTGATAAAAGACTCTCAAGGCAGCTTGCCTATTCTCCTGCTGCAGGGAAGCTCATGAAAATGTAAGCTGCTCCTGCTGTAAACAGGGAGTTGGACCAGACACCCCCAGAAATCCTTTCTAACCCATGTTATCCTACTGCATTTCATACCTATCTCTACCCAGCACCAACTTCTGGAACAGCAAGAACCCTCTCAGGCTTCTTCACCATGTCACAATCTCTACCTTATTTTAACATTACCTGCCAGCTCAGCAAATGCTTCTAGTCTCCCAAGAAACCCACTCAATTCCCATAACCCAGTTCATTCTATATTCAAGGAGTTTCAGCAGAAAGAGCTTGCTCAGGCAGAGGTCACCCCCAAGGATGAATTCTTGCTGTGAGCAGACAAGAGGCTAATCAAAATTCCAAACAGGTATCACAAATTACCCTGTGCTCTGCCAGGAATTCGGGCGTGAGCGTCCACGGCGCGTTTCTCACCACTTCGTCCACATACCGACAGTGCTGCACAGCATCGTAGCGCTCGTTCTCATTCATCACCGTGAAGCCCTTGAAGTTGTGGGTCAGCTCATCACTGCAGACTGGAGAAAACAGGCAGGCAACAGTGAGCCTGAGGTACTTACCTCGGGTCTTTACAGTCAAAGGACCTTGCACACGCCCCTGCTGGCAGCGGCTGGCACTGGCACTTCCAAACCCAGCTCTTCCAGCCACAAAGCACCAGAAATAGGGAGCAGTACAGGGCACTAATAGATTCATGAGAAATTCTGAGCAGGCTGTTTGAGGAACTTTTCTGCCCAAGCTGGGGACCCACACCCCAAGCCTTCAGGGTCTCTAGAGCTTACAGCACTTACCAAGAAAACCAACCAACAGAGAAGACAACTCTCCTATATGAAACAGCACCTGGGGGCCTACAGGACTTTTAAGCCTAAGGATGCCTCAGGCTTGGAATCTGAAGAACAAAAAGCCCCACTGCCTAAACTTTCAATTTCATAAAATGCCATAACACAGTCGAATTCTTGGAAAGTTGTATTCAAACACAAGGGTGAATTCACAGGAAATCAAGTTAGCTTAATTATTATGTTCTATGAGAAAGTAAATTTAACAGCTCTTCATAATCTGCAACATAAGGTATCAAGGAGGGAGTTTCATTTGATTATCAGACTCAAAAGTAAACAGGGCATTACCAGTCTCACTGGTATTGGATGTATTTATGTTCTAGACAAACAGATGATAAAGAGCGGGTGAGACTGTTCCCAGCTTGGAGCTCATGTTCTCTTGGGCTGTGGCCTCTTGTCTCAGTCACGGTGCAAGGGGAGTAGGTCATTGCCCTCCACCTCCTCACCAGTCTCCCAGAGGCAGAGAGCGTGGTTATACTCCTTGATACTTTAACATGTTAATAGTTCTACCTGAAGTTATTTTCCTGCTTGTTTTACAATGTTTATGTACATGGGGACGTCATTCCACTTTCAAGATTTCTAAGCTCAGGGCATTTTTGCAGCTGGAACAACTGTTTCAGCTCTCCTCCCTCCCTTCCCCTTCCAGACACTACTGTAGAACACACAAAACAATGCAGATGTACCACTATAAAAATGCCCTCAGCAGTGATGAAACTGTGATAAGGAAACAAACCACCCAAGGATATTATGTTCTATTGCATGATCAGAGTCTGATTTTGCTTCAGGAGGCTAGTGGAGTTGAGAAAACTAGTTAAAGGTATTCTCAGCTCTCTTACTTTAGCATCATTACACAGCCTGACCAGAGGTCAGCTCTCCACACATGACATGCACAGCCTGAGGGGAGCAGAGGCACTCTCTGGACAGAGGCCCGTGCACTGCAGCAGCCAGAAGAAGGGTATCCATTTCCCCCTTACATTCTTGAAGGCAGCCTTCAAGAGGTCCCCTCAGGCACTCAGCATGATATTTCTGGCATCATCTAAAGACTTATGATTTAACAGCCAAAACAGTGAACTTCTATTTGGAGAAATGGGGCCTCACTGACTTCTATGTGTTCAGGCACATGCCCAAGAAACCACTCTGATTTCCATGCTCCTAAGGGGATCTGTTCGGCATTAAGCAATTCCCATAAGCAATCCCCAGCAGGGAGCTGGAGCTGGGGAGTGACATGTAGAGCAATACAAATGACACAAAGCTCAAGCAGCCACAGAGGGACTATTACTCATTCTTTAGCTGTCTTACTCAAGAGTCAAATGCTCAATTATCCTTAATACGTTTTGATACTCAGATGTGCAACTCACCTGTATCTGTCACAAAACAGAAGGGTCAAATTAGAATAGCGTGATGAAAAATCTTTTCCTGAAGCACTCACCTGGTACAGGGAACCTTTCTCCAGACATATCTAACCCTCAACATATTGTAATAAGACTCCAGCAACATTTGGGACAACCAGCTGCAGTGAGAGCCACTGAGGCCACAAAGACAAAAGCCCTGTATGCACAACCACAGACACAGGTAAACTGTACTCCTGCAACAGCCAAAGTCAACAAGGTCACTCCTTACCTCCAACAATGAGGTATGTGTTTGGGAAGAGGTTCTTCGCTTGCATCAAGGCCCGGGCATGTCCAGAGTGAAACAAGTCAAATATTCCATCAGCATAAACTCTGACAGGGCGATCCACTGTGCCAAAAAGGGCAGAGAGACAGTTGTGAAGATGCCTTCCTGGAGAAGCAGCTGCTGCTCATGCCTGCATTTGAGGACCTGCTTAAACTCATGGGGGTGTTATGGAACACAGAGCCATAGCCAGGACAGATTTGTGAAGAGAAATGGCTGTCTCTGTCTTCCCACATGGAAACAAATGCATCTGAGCTGAAACACAATCACATTCAAAGACAGACTGAAAGCCTACCATATATCACCCTAACAAGATAAAGGGAGACCAAAGGAAAAGCAAACCCTGTACATTTCCCTTCTATGGAAATCCAAATGCAGAATTAACTTTTTTCACAGCAGTGAACTACCAGAGGAGAACTGGCCCAAATGCTTCATAGGCGCCTGACTTCCTCCTGCCTGCCAGGATGGCATCTCAAGACCTTTACAGAATCCCCCTCTGCAGCCTGCTGCCACAGCTACAGTCTGGTTGAGGGATCAGACTGTTCCAATTCCCCACCAGCATCACTGGCTCCCCTAGACCAAATGGGCCTATCCAAAACCCCAGCTGAACTACTCAAAGAAAAGCAGACACAATTCTGCTGAACTTCTGGCATTAGCAGCTAAATCCATAGCAAAATAAGGAGGAACAAATCTTTCCTCAGGCTACCTCTGCCAGGGGAAATTGTACCTCAGCTCTTTGAGGTCAGCACAGAGGTAAAGTGAGATAGTCTAGCCCTGCCATGTAATAGTCCCATCCTGATCCCTGATTTCTGGTCTTGGGACTACACAGGATTCCAGTCCTCTTGCTGCTGGTAACAGAAAGCCACACAGTCTTTGTATCGGACACACTTGGGAACAGCCTGCTGCTCTCTAGCCTAGTTCAGGCAGACAGACTCAGAGAAGTGGTGTGAGCAGAGGCACACCAGAACTGCAGTGAGGACACAGCAGAGATAAGACCTAGCAGGATTGCTGAGACCCCATCTGGGCAGGGCCCTGAAGGTACCCAGAGACAGAGCCTGGGAGGCAGCAGGAAGAGGACTTGATGCAAAGGTCAGGGTTGTCAAGTCCAAGCTATGCAGAGGAGTCAGTCTGAGGACAGCCTCTTGCAACCACTTTTTAGTGATTCTATGACCTCAGGCTGAAGATGCCAGGAAGCTCTGAAGAGCCAAGGATCTGGAGATATGTGACTGCAAAGGCTTTCTGTATGCCAAAAGAGGGCTGGTCCTGGCAGGCCTTTAAGAATGTACAGTCACATTCTGGAAATTGGCTGGGACATCCTTCCCTTTCCTCTGTACCTGCAGCAGCTACAGTTCCTGAGCACAGACATAAACAGCAACAAGGAAGCATGCAGTGTATTTTAGTCCTAGCAGGCAGAAAACCTACCACTGCTGAAATCAAGAGACTTTTGAGCAGGCTCTGGAGACTTTCAGCTGGGAAATTGAAGTGGACTGTGAAATACACTGGATTGACACAACCTCTGGCAGGAAACCACTGCCAGGTGTCAATCTGAGCTGGCTCACTCATCTGTCAGCAGCAGTCAGGTAGAGAGAACTGCAGCATTTTTATTCTCTGTAGCTATAACAGGCCAAATAAGACAGCACCATCTGCACACTCTGTTTGGCAGGAAAAGGCAGTTATCTTTCAGGAGTCAGTCCTGCCTGTGCCTCTGCTCTGGACTTGCAAAGAGAACAGTGTTTCTCCCACATTGTTGTTGTGAGGCTGGCCAACTGTGTTTAATGACACTGACTAATTCAAATCCAGGCTAGAATGGGACATTCAGATACATATTTTTTTTTTTACTTGCCCATTTCAACTTTCAGAAAAGATGCCTTTTAGAGTGCTTAACTTAAAGCTACTGCAAAGTAGTACAGCAAATGTTCAGCTCTGATATTACTCTATAGTTGTCAGTGGCACAGGGAGAGCTAAAACAAATACCTGTTTGCTTCAAATACTCTTACTGGTGAAGGTACACCTCCTCACACACACAAGCTTGAATTTCAGTTCTACTGACAGGCCCAATTTCACATGGGAACAGTTATCTAATCACCAAAGCATTAATTAAGTAACTGGCTGCAAACCTAGTCCAACACACAAGGTTGTTTCGGTCTCAGAGATATCACAATCACACCCATCCCCCCAAACCCCAACATTTACACAATCTCCTTCCAGTCAGTTTTTTTACTTACAAGGTGTCCCTCTCATCGCTTCTTCATAGGTTACTCTGATGTATGGCTTGCTGTAGTCGATTTCCACTTCATCTGAAAACGGAGCCGGTTCCCTCAGTCCCTAAACAGCCAGGGAAGTTTTGCTGTGAGAATGCAAAGGTGAGGGCAGTTCAAGGCAGCAGCACTGCCACGGCAGTGTCCTAGTCACTGAGTGACTCACTGCGTCTCTGCACATTTCAGACACGTGTACTAAAAGACTAGTTAGTGTAAAACCTCAAAACAGCCCTGCAGGGTGATTAGCCTGAGTTTAGAGAGTAAGAGAGAAAGCAATGTAGAGTTTAGAGGACAGCAGTTATACTGGACCCAAGAAAACCGGAGGCTCAGATCTGCAGCTGCTAAACCCAAACTCTGGACACACAGCACTTCACAGCAGCACAAGCCAAGCTTCAAACCTCACTGTCGCAGCTCCAGCTACGCCCACTCTGGCAAGACCATCACTCTGCTGTGCCTGAGCGTTTGTGCCATGACATACAAACTGTAACAGCTCCTTGATTTGAGTATATGAGCGAGCAGAAGAGCAATGCCAACAGCAGCACTAATGTGTGTATTGTCATATTGTATTACATTCACCATTTCTGAGCCATACACAGTGAGGGACTGACCTCAATCTGTGGCAGAATACTCCAGCTGCTTCAAGAAAACTCCTCTAACTTGCTAGCTTGACCACAGCAGTACATTTAACCAACAACTGAAGTCCAGGCATCATTTCTGGTGGGCTCTGAATGGAAACAAAACATCTGCCCTTCCCATAACAAAACAACAGCTCAATTTCCTTTTAGCTGGAAGGTATGAGGCAGCAATGAACAGTCAGAACACTAGGAAATAAGCTTACAGATCATTAACACCTACAAGCTGCAAAAGTTTTATCAGCAGTTTCCTCTCTGGCTTCCTGCCCCCTGCAGAATCCTGCCACGGTGCCCAGCACCACTGCAACCCGAAAAACCACTGCTATTATTGCTAATGTCATTCCTCATTAGAGTGCTTCTAGAGAACAGCACAGGAAATCAACCACTGACCACTACATTCAAGAAAACTGATACTGCTCAGCATCTCCTTTAACTTACTGAGGCTCTGTGTTTCACACACCACCTCCTCTGCCAGGATCCTTACTGTCAGGTAAGGCCGGCAGGCCTCTCCTTCCTTCACTGCCATTGTATCTGGGACTTGTGAATATAAACAGATTCCTTGTAGTTTGGTTGGCACACACCTGATATGAAGCTAGGAATAAAAGCATAAAAAACCCCTAACAAAATTATCAGAGGAACACAGAGAAATGTTCTCAAAAGGTCCTGCCAGTGTCTTGCCCTTCCTCTGCAGGGCCTGGGCAGGTCAGAACCTAACGTGGTGTGCACAGTCCAACAGGCTTATGTGTCAGCAGGTTTGTTACCACCATCTGCTGCTGAGCCCTGCTGCTTCAGGGGAACATTCTGCCAGCCAGCTGCTTAGTTGGGAGTGGTAAAGGCTTCAAGGTAATTTCACAGTTAGGCAACACTATTACTCTTGCTATAATAAATAACACTTTTGCAAATGGAAGAAAATAAAAGGAAATCTTTCATCAGGAGATCTGTGTTTGCCCTCTGGCTAAAAAACAGGCAGGAAGCTTAGAAAGTGGCTAGATATCACTTGTCTTGTGCTATTTGTAGACAAATGCTTTATTTCTGATACAGGACAGACACCAACTTAAAGAGCAAGTGACTCCCTTGGAAGAATAACCTGCACATTTAACTTTCCTTACTGAAAAGACATAGGGGTCTTTAAGAGGGACGGGGCAGGTCTGACAACAGTCAAGGATATAAAGGCTCTGTGGGATAAGTCACATAACAGCTCAAGCCTCCACTCCAAACGCTTGCCTTCCCAGTGCTCACTGCTGGCACTGCTCTTACTTCGGTACCGCCAGCGCTGTGGGAGAGGGCTGAAGGTCCTGAAGAGGAAAATGTTGCCACTGAGGAAGAAAGCTGCAACGCATCGCCCTATTTTGCCAAGGACTATGACCCCAGTGCAACGTGGCAGGGATGGCAGCTGGCTTTTGACAGAGATAAGGAAAGAACAACCAGAGCACACGTGATGCACGGGGCAGCTCCAGGAAGAGGGCAGAGGAGAACTGCAAAAAGCCCATTGTCGCAATACTGTGGCAAGGACAAGTTAAAAGTCAGCCCTTGACATTGGCATTAACTGGCCCAGACCCCCTTCAGAAGAGATCCCACTAGCTTTAGCTTGCTAAAGCTGTCCTAAAGGTTGATCTCGGGGAAATCCTTTCAGCTGTTTGTTCTTTTATTTTTATTGCTCCTGAAGTACCAGAAGCATAAATGCAGTCTTTCTCCAGACCAAGAGAATCAAACAGTGATCTTCCCAGTGCTTTAGAGCATGAATTCAACAGATTACTTCTGTGGGTGCTTACAGACTTCAGACCCTCCTGCAGTTCCATGTGCTTGTCTGCAGTATTTCTCCCTCCCACTGGGTCACTCAAAACACACCTCTCAGAAGCAACCTGCTACTCCTCCATGGGTATCTATATGCATGCCTGTCCCACTTCAGCTTAAGTGACAAGCCGGACACACCACAAAAGCAGCTTAGCGATTGCCTCAGACCTAATTTAAGCCCACGTTGTAAGTATGTTATTAGTATGAACAAAGGAAGATTTCAAACCGGATTTGCAAGAAGGATAGCTACTGTCATGTGCTTCTTCTCCTCTGCCCCCCCCTTGTTTTCTGTGTCCACAGACAAACCACCACTGCTCAATGTTCTAATCTCACATGCTCCTAAAATTCATATCTCTGCTTACTTACGAGTGAGCGTCGGGACATTTTTGGAGGAATTCCATCCAGCTCTGTTGCCCCATTAGGGCCAGATCCATCTTTTCTTCTCTTTCGGGAATTCAGCCTGGAGGAGGTCGGCAGCTCCATCTTGCCAAGCACGTCCAGTAAGAACTGGAACAAAATGAAGGAGGGGCAAAAAAACCAAACCAAAAAAAAAAAAAAAAAAAAAAAAAAAAAAAAAAAAAAAAAAAAAAAAAAAAAAAAAAAAAAAAAAAAAAAAAAAAAAAAAAAAAAAAAAAAAAAAAAAAAAAAAAAAAAAAAAAAAAAAAAAAAAAAAAAAAAAAAAAAAAGAAAGAAAGAAAGAAAGAAAAGAGAGATATTTGTCAGTTCTTCCAAAGCAGGATCAGTCAACAGCAGGCAGAGTGTACAGAAGGTCAGTGCAAAGACACAGCCACCTCACAAGGGGCTTAGCCAGTTGTATTTGGCATCAGCTGCCAAGGCTTGACAAACAGTGCCTGGTGGGAATACTGAATCATTTAATGCAACTCAGAGCTGTTCTGCAGAGAGAAGCGTGCAGCAGTCAGGCTGGAGAGAAACTGAAACAAGAGTTGCAATACAAATTATAAATCATTACTACAAGGCTAATTATATTACTCTCACATCTGAAAAGCAAGCTAAGGATTATAGCATGCCCAGTTCACATTCAGCTGTCCCCCAGCTCTCATTTGGACTCTTTACCCTTTACACCACCCAAGGCAGCTGGCTGGGTGTGCTGCATCCCTGTAGAAACCTCAAGAGAGGAAGGAGGGATAAGGGCGGAAGAAGCAGAAGGCTGAGGGAAGGGGTCAGAACTTAAATGACTAGCTGGCTTGCTGTTTGCTTTGTTGTTTGTGTAAGACCAAGCTGCAGCTCCCCACTGGGGACAGCTCACCTTTGGATGGCTGCCACCATGCTCCCCTCTCGTCCCCCTGTCCCCACCACAGTGGTGACTCCGCAGTTGGTGAAGCAGCTGCTGACACCACATTAGGGCACACTGATTTCTGGCACTTTATGTACCAGGTTGTCATTAGTGGTGGTACAGCTGAACTGCTTCTGTGATGAACAGACAGACAGACCACCAATTGGGGACAGATATTGTGACAGCTATGTGGAAGTAAGTTATCTGTGCTTTTGAGTGGGAGTCACTATACCATTCCAAAGGGGCCCTGGAATATTAGAAAGCCCAGCTTCACACAGCTGAAGCAAAACTGTGGGTTTATGGGAAGGCATGGCAGCAAATACTCCCTTTTCAGCTGCTGCAGGATTTAGAAATGGGTGGTAGATTTGCAAAAACTAAAGAGCAGCATTATGTCTCTTGCTCACTTGAAGTGTGCACCTCTCCAGCGCAGCAAATGGCACTTCTGGACTGCTGTTCCTGAGAGCAGCATGACCCCTCCACCGAGGAATGATCCTTATGTGCGTGCCTCAACCCCCTAATAATAAGAGCAGCGTGGAATTTAAAGTGTCTCCCCACCCACGTGCTATGGGTGTGCTGGAATGTGCTAGGTGGGGCAAGTGTAAGGTATGAGAAAAGGCAGGTGCCCCTCTGAATACCACTCTTTTCCTCAGCAGAGGGGCTCTGCTGAATGTTCCTGCTTGGAATGAGCTGGGACTGTCCTCACTACGGACCACTGGCAAAGAAAGGTGTGCTTTGTGGAAGAGCTGTTAAGAAGTAGATTTTGTGACTGGACTGACTTACTCAAGCACAAATGACTCCAGGTTAAGGAATGTTCCAAAGTAAGGAGTCCAACGCAGTTAAACAACACATGAACATCCCACTCTCCCCACTGAGCATCAGCAAGACAACACCTTAGGGACAGGGTTAGAGCCAAACACAGCTGATCTGGGCTGGGGCTACAGGCATCTAAGCATCCCTGGCTGCCCTGCTAGACCTGCTACAATACACTAAGAACAGGAAAAGGGAATCTTAGGTGTGTGGGGAGCCAAAAAATACTGTGAAGACGATAAAAGTGACAGTGAAGAGCAGCCACAAGGATACTTCAGAACTGCATGACCCATCCAGCACTCACTCCATAATGCCTGTGAGTCAGGGTTGACAAATTTCCCCCATTCCAGTAATTAATTTACCATTTCCTAACAACAAACATATGTGAGGATGCAAAAGTAATCTCAGGCAAAAAGAGTTTGCAATCCTGGCTTCAAGTCTTCAAACACTTAACTTTCAGGTAAGATCGGTGCTATAAATGCAGCAGATTCCAAAGTGCCTCTGTGAAAACACAGGGTATGACTCAAGTAATTTTTAGATTTTGCAAGGTGTCTCCTTGCAAGCACACTGTATCAGTCATTTACTACACCACCATGGTCCCAGCAGAAACCATTCAGTTCACAAAAAGCAGAGAACATCTGTCCCTGGCTCAAGTAACCCCACCGTTCATGGAAACAGAGGGGTGGAACAGCAGCAGCTTTTCTCGTTATTTGGTCAAAATAATTTCCCTGTGCTTCAAGTCCCCTGTTGGTCCCTGACCACTCCCTTTCCTTCCCTTTGGAGAGAATTAAACAGCTTGTTCACATGCTGAATGCAGACATTCTGAACCACTGCCCAGCAAAACATTAAAAGCACTGGCAGAGGTTTTGGTGCTGAAGTATGAGCACAGCAGCCCCTACACACAACCAGGTGAAGCTCTTCCCACGCCAGCCCAGCCCACCAGAGCAACCAACTTCTCTGCTGAATTATCACCGTCACCTTCCTGCTCAGTGCAGAGCTCACGGTCAGACAAAGACAGCACAGGGTAACACCTAACTTTAGGATTACGTACAGCAGCACTGTTCCAGCCCAGGACAAAACTCCAACAGCTTCTTCCAGCCCCTCCCACACCCAAACACCCGCTCTCCTCCACACTGACTAACTTTTCCACCTCTCAGGGTATTCTTAGTCAAATGATGGCAAACAATAACATAAGCAAATGGATTTTCAACTTCAGATATTCTATTAATGGCTTTGCATTAAATAAGAGACAGTAAATGGCTTTGCATTAAATGAGACAGTACCAGCCACACAGCAGCAGCGGCAGCTCTACCCAATATACTGAGTGAGAAAACTGCTTCAAGGACAGGATAGACATGCTCTATCTGCTCTGATCTTACAGGTTAGATGTTGCTGAAGAAGCCTCTGCGATGTTCGGAGAGCTGGGCTGGGCACCTGAGTGATACAGCTCTGTTAATTACTCAAATTAAGGGAGAGATTAAACAATAATTTTACCACTCTTTGGAACTTTTAAAACCTCTATGCTGTGGCTGCTGCATTTCTTGGAAGTCCTCCCAGCACCAAACTCGTCTTCATTAAGAACTGGGAACACACTTCCAAAAACACAACACACCTTACTGTGATAAAGTTACTAATCTTAGAACATTTCATTTTAACCCAAGTGACTAAAATAGCATCCTAAACAATTACTAACAATGGGATCCAGCACCTGAAGTTGAGCTTAACACATAAGGACGCAGCTTTGCTTCCCCAAATGTGTAAAACACTGCCTCTTCTAAAATTAATTACATTTGCACCAGATGGGGAAGAGGAAAGACAAGATAACTCTCGAAGCTCATTCTGAACACTCCAAGATAGAAACCAAGCATAACCAGAAAAAAGAGCCCTGCTGTAAAATATTAACATTGTTCTATTTTAAGGCATCACCCTCCTGCATTAGTGAGTGCATGACTGAATATGAGAAACTGCTTGCAAGGAGCAAGGTTGGAAGTGTCTCATTTGGGGCAAATCACAGTCTCTGCACCACTTTACAAAACACTAAGGGCTTTGCTTCTTAAACTTATTTCTTTGGTGCATATCCCATACCAAAGAAGGACCTTGCATCACCTGCCAGCTGGTTGACTGAGAGAGAGAGGCCTGTATGGGCTCTGCGAGCAGCAGTCGACTGCCAGACAGGAGAAGAGTCACTCTCCCTGTCGGGGAATCACTGAATCCCACCAAAACGCAGCCACTTCTGGAGGGAAAAAGGACAAGCATTGATTACCACCAAGGAAGAAGATATATAGGCAGGGAAGGGATTTAAAACTTCTCCCTTAATGTGAATTAACTACACCATCATCAGAGCTGGAATTTAACCACAACATCAAAGTTAATACCTCTGGCAGGTGGAAAAGGGCAGAAGAGGCACGGCAAATATTGTTGCTTAGCCAAAGCCTTATTTCACTGCATCTTCATGGGCAGCACTGGTGTTTGTTAACCTGGGTGGTGTCGGAGAACTCCTGCCTCACACTACACCAGAGAAGCAGATCAGATCTTTCTGCACCCTGAGCACACTGATGGCAGGAGGACCCGGCCTATCTGCATTGCCTTTTGATGTCCCAAAGAACTTCTTGAAGAATATTATCTGAAAGCTTACATCAGCAGCATGATTTCTTCTGCCACTTCTTTTGCTTTTCACTTGCAGATTTACATGCCAAAGCAAAATAAATCCTGCTACTTAAACTGAAAGCCTGTGCAAAACAAGAGCTGATTGCGACGACTGGATAAATGCTCCAGTCCAATGCTGCTGCAATTCCTACCCAGGACCTGAGTACAAGACTGGCAGCAGGACCACCGAGGCCCTGGGACACCCACAGCTCCCTGGGTGGCACCGCCTGCTCCAATGCTGCGCTATCGTCCCTCCGATCCTGGGAGGCGTTGGCACAGTCAGATGTGACTGTCATGCGCTGCTTTGCCTACAAGATCATTGCACTTTACAGGAACCAGCTATTTCTCTTCTGCTGACTCATCTGCAGGCAATACTACTAAACTTTGCACTCTGCCAGCTGTCTGCAGGGAATTGCCTTGACACATGGACAGCATGTAAGTGGAAGCCTCAGGGAAAAAGAATAAGTCCTGTCACTTCAGATAATACCCTTGCCAGGCTATAAGGTACCAAAGAGTCCCTGTATTCCTCCACATTCCTCAGTCATGGGTTGAAGGGAATCCTTTTCCCCCTGTTCTTCCCCACCTTCAAGGCTCAGTTTACAAGTAACCTTACTGGCATGTACCCCTGTAAAGATCTGTTGTAAACAGAAAGACTTGGAAGAGGTTAATGGCAAAAGACTCATCATGGATTTCTTTTTAATCAGTGTTTAAAAATCTTGCCCAATCTCCAAGGCAACTTCATGCCCCGCCCAGGCTTGCTATACCCACCTCTGTCCCAATCTCCAGACTCAGAGCATCTGCCTGGAAACAGAGTGCTGCTGGCTGTGACCCAGCCTGTTCACCTCCAGAGACACTGGGATGGTCCCCACAGTCAGCATCTGCTCTACCTACGCGGTCTAAGTCCTTGAGCGCCTTGTAAAGGTAACTGCAGGATCTGGCAGGGTCCTGTCTACACATAAAACAGTCTGCTTCAGCTTCTCTAGATAAACAACAGCAGCTATCCTGCAGCATAATCACAGACACTTGAACGTACAAAAGGGATTCCAGTTCAGCCAATGCTACTCATTGGTCCAACAGCATCCAGACCTTTGCTACACCAGCTAGAACAACCTCCCAGGCCTTGCCTCCTCTACTGATCTAGGCAGGCTGATAGCATTTTCTCTAGCAGAGCCTGAGAATGAACAAGCTCTGGCACTTGTGTCCTGCAATCGATAAAAAGATGCTGCTTCTCACCAACAAAGTCCCCAGTGGCTTAAGACAATTCTACATAACACCACCACAACTGAAAAGAGTGCAGCGTGATCACCTTGGCAGTGCTGTGAATTAATATACACATAAAAAAGAAAAACTGCCAGCAAGACCTTCTCTGTGAATTCACAGCCCTTCTGGGTATACCATAACCCCAAGGCACCGAGAGTCCCGCCATGCAACAGTTACTATTTGTGGCTCTTTATACAGTGATTTCAAGACAGTTACATCCCAGTTAGATCTTGGAGTGAGAAACTTCCAAGTCATGAATTTTAATAATTATGTATATACAGCAAATACCTTCGGGAAATAAAGCATGGGTATTTGTCATCTGAATTTCAAAAGCAAATACCACGGCTGTCCTCAGGCCCAGGAGTCCTGCAGAGGGAAACCCAGCGGTACCTGTCCCTGACCACCCCAGCCCTTGCCAGCTGCTCACCAGGGTCCTGGTGTTGCAGCAGGACAGGGTAGGGACACAGGGAAGGCCACCTGCAGCACCCCGCACCTCCCTCCACAGCCAGCGAGGGCTACCGAGGAGCATCGCAGCTCTCAGAATTCCTGAGGGCTTTAAAGTCTAAGCACAAACCCATTAATGAGCGCAGCCAGGGCTTTGGTGGACACCAAAAGCGGGTTACAGAGGACGAGTGCCTGCGCAGCAGCTGGGTCACACCTTCCTTCGCCGCGGCCAGGGCCACCTCCTCACTGTCCTCTCTAGGCCGTGGCTGTGTCCTCTAGGTCGGGACATGTTCCCCAGAGCCCCCCTGCTCGGAACCCTGCGGGTGAACTCCAAAAGTTTCCCGCAGCGTCTGCTGCTGTCTCCTCTCAGCCATCCCCGAGGAGCAACCCCGAGGATCACACCCGAGTCCGAGCCCCAGCCCCAGCCCCAGCCCCTGCCCAATCCCCCACGAAGCTTGGCACGGCGACCACCCCAGCAGACGCTGCCCCCTCACCCAAAGCCAGTGCCCCACGTCCCGGCCGTCTAGCACCTCCCGCCTGAGCCACGGCCACCCCGCGGGGAGCGCGGTCCGGGGAGGGACCCCCGAGCGGCTCCGCAGCGGTGCCCTCGTGTGCCGCCAACCCAAACCCGCGCCCCCGTGACAGGCATGGCTCTGTCTCTGTCCCTGTCGCTGTCGCTGCACCCACAGCCCCCCACCGCCCCCACAGCGCCAGCCTCCACTGCCGCCGGACTCCCCCTTACCCGCGCTCCGCCGCCGCTCCTCTGCCCAGCCCGGCCCGGCCCAGCTCGGCCCGGCCCGGCCGGCCCCGCCCCGCTCCCGCCGACGCCAACGGGGCGCGGGCGGAGCGTCGGCCCCGCAACGACGGGAAGCGACCGGCCCGGCCCCGGAAAGCTGCGTCCCGGGAAACCGCGCCTTGGAAACCTCCGTTCCGGATCGCGACGGCCCTCCGCGTCACGGAATACACTGAGTTGGAAGGGGGCCACAAGGATCGGCCAAGTCCGTCTCCTGGCCGTGCACAGGGCAGCTCCGAGAATCGCGTCGTGTGCCTGAGAGCCTCGTCCGAACGCTTCTTGAGCTCTGGCAGGCTTGGTGCTGTGACACTGCCCTGAAGAGCCTGTTTCCAGTGCCCGACCATCCTCTGGGTGAAGAACCTTTCTTAGTATCCAACCTAAAGCTCCCCACTCTTCATGCCATTCCCTCGGGTCCTGTCACTGGTCACCGCAGAGAAGAGATCAGTGCTACCCTCCTCTTCCCCTCACAAGGAAGGTGCAGACTGTGATGAGGTCTCCCCTCAGTCTGTCCAGTGTAAATTCCGGGGGTTCTGGAAGGAGGGAGCAAAGCATCCTTAGTGCTGCCCTGAGCCATGGTGACTTCAGGGCAGCCCTGCATGGCCACACAGCCACGGTCCTCCAGCCTGTCCCGGCGGTGCAGGACACCAGTGCACACTGCTTCAGCAGCAGCTCGCTCTTTCACCAGGGAAAATACAGCATCCCTGTCCCATGCCACAGCCAAGGGTGGTGAGGTTGAACGATCACGGACGCAAACCTTCTTACCTACTTTGTACAATACGTTTGTGAAGCAGCCATTAAACCCCTCCAAAACAGAGCAAGCGCAAGGTGAAAAATCATGATTTAATAGCCATGACTTGATATAAGCATCCAAACGAGTCTGAGGTCATATATACCATCTCCTGGAAAGTGTTGCTGGGGAGGGAGGGGGTTTGCTGGTCCCTAAAACTCACACTCCTGGGTTGTGCATAAACTAAGCAGTGCCGTCTCATCTCTGGGCAGGTGCCTATGGGTGACACCCACAGGCAGCAGCAAAGCAATCAGGGAAGTCACCCTCCGTCTCCCATCAGAGGAAAGGGAGAGGAAGCCCCTTTCAAACAGAGACCCAGCAGTGTGCTGTATCTGGCACTGTAGCCCAAAGAGGGATTTTAGAAGATGCATCGTAATTTTTTACTTCCCTGACTTCCAAGAGCTGCACAGGGAGAGTGTGTTCTGCTCCTGAAGTTGGTGAGGGTGGGATTCAGGGTTCACCTCACCCCACTTCAGCATGCTAAAAGCCAGTTCATGTCACTGGAATGGTTCACCTGTGCTTGGTCAGCACACAGAGAACAGGCATCACCACAGAACAACTCATCCCACTTTCCAATGGGCATCCAAGATGCTCTCTGGTGGCACGCACTTTCTCAGGAACCAACCTGGTCTTCTAACTTTGGGGGAGTGAGAAGCTTTAGCACTCTTCTACAGATCTACAGCAGCCTTTCCAATGCTGGAGTCCTAACAAATTTGGTTGTAAACACCCACCCTTGTATCCCAAAACAGAGAGGCAGAGATTGAGAAAGCACTGCAGTACCTGCTGAAGAGGACAAGGAGCAATGATCATTTGCAATGTCCCTGGGTGCACCAAACCAAAGAGCAGTTACAGCAGGGAGGAGTTTTGGCAGTCTTGGGGTGTGCACGCTGCTGGCCTGACCTAATGCCCTAAATACCTTGTCTTCCTATCAGTTAATATCACCTTATGTGACACAGTTGGGACTCACAGCCCAATTGTTACAGGAGTCACAGAAACAAATCTGGATAACCAGAATAAGAGGTCAGCTTTATGAGTTAATTTACAAAGAATCCTCAGAAAACATTCATCTGAGTAATGCAGACAAGCCATCCAGGGTAGTGCACCTTGTAGAGTGGAAGAAAATGTCACAGTAGAAGAAGTATTAAATACATAGATTTATTATGTTTCTTTTCTTATAAATATTTCATTAATTTCATAAAAATAAAAGTAACAGAACCCTTTCAAGACAAAAGTTTAGTTTGTCTTAGAAACAATACACTTTTAGGACAAAACCAACATACTACATAAAAAACAAAGGGCCATTTAAATAAAGGACATAATAATATTGTGCTTAAAGCTCTATTGATATCCACAAGGAAGAAGGAATGTTGTAGTGTGTAGACCAGGTGTAGGACATGCTTTGTAGAGCTGTTATTTTCTTAGGTACTAAAGGAAGAACATGGTGCTTTAGTGCACTTTAACAAAAAATACCCCAAAGCAAAGCTTTCTCCTCCAACTCTGTCCCTCTGTGCAATGTTTGCCACTTTCAATAGTAGAAGCAGCCAAATGCAGCTACCACACAAAACAGGCTGTCCTGGGGAAAACAGAGAAAGGCTCCATGTTAGTCAAGGCAAGCTCTTTGCTAGCCTAGTGGAATGGGAAAACCTTGGGAACATTTAGACCAGAGCATAACCTCGGTTTGTAATATATTGCAACTTTCTGTCTTTTGTTCACCTCACTTTTGGTGTAACCCAGGCCAGTGCATCTGAATGCCAGAAGTGCCTCGTTCTCCTCCATCCACACACCCGCAGGTGTCTAGGTGTCAGTTTAAGAAAAATAATGAAGTAAAACCTTGACTTCTACTCAGTCCTGGATTTCAGCCATGCTCCATGACTGCAGTTCAGCAAAGCACAGAGAAAAGACTTTGTCTCTTGTGCTTCCTCTCCCCACCTGTAAAATGGTGTGACTATAATGACTTTTGTACAGTACTGTGTGACCTACTCAGGAGAGAAGTTTTACTATGTTGGCTATTATATCTAAGTATGTTATGTGAATGAGGACATAAATCATACTGGTTCAATAGTCTCGGTTCCTTCCTTCTACTGGTTGCGTTTTTTTCTGCTCCATGTTTAAGGTCTCCCTGGCTCTCATACAAAA
>NW_020955331.1:374504-457345 GCF_003031625.1 Empidonax traillii
GGAACAATAATAAAGATAAGCCCAGCAGATAAAGCACATAAACCTTGTGGGCTGCTCTCTTTTGTCTTCTCCCTACCCAGTAGTAATGGAAAGCTACAGCCCACTACTGCAGCCAAGAGGAATTCTTTTGTCTGATTGCAGGCATCTGGAGCTGACTGCAAGTGCTCAGCACCCACATGGGAATCTAGACTAGGTTCCCATGACAGTAGTGCAGGGAGATTATATATATTTAAACTTCTGAAAAATGCCTACCTGGGATGATTAAATGTAAATGAAGTGCTTATGGAAACCTGGCTTTAGACAGAAGTGAGTTACCATGGCTCTTGTGCTCCAGCAGGGCCTTGGGAATGGATGGAGTGTGTGCCCTAGTTCATCATGAATACAAAATAAAATGCTTCTGCAACACTCCTCACTAATGCTTCTCAGCATTTCAGGTTGCTAAGAACCACCACAGAGCCCATTATCACTGGCTAATTCAATCAGCCACAACCTAAGCCTTCAAGTGCCACTTAAAGAGAAAAGAAAGTGCTTTACACTTTATCATCTGCAGAGAGATTTTTATACCTAGGGAAGCTGGAAGCAGCTTCCAAAGAAAAAAAACACACCCAAATCCAACAAACGTGATAGAAAGACAATTAGAAAACTTACTTCACTCCTTCTCCTCTCTGTTCTCCAATCACAACCTGCACCACCATTTTGTATCTGTCAAATCCCTCCTCTGGAGAGAGAGAAAAAATAATAGTGAGAGACACAATTTGTTTAAAATATGAGCCCAAAATAGGACTCTGAATGCTACAAAGCCAATGTCCTCTACAAGCCCGTGCAAGTAGACAAGTGGGCAGACTGCCTTGTGGCTTCATTTTCCTAGAACGGAGTACCTGGTTTTATTGGAGTTAAAGGCTGAACAAGGTAGTTGGCATCTATCAAAAGATGCATCTAAGGCAGAAGACACCCCTGAGCAGCCACACTGTATGTCAACATTCTGTTTTGACAATTACAAGACCTGACCACATGGAAAGAACATAAATAATGCTGCTGTGGACAAAATGCAAATGGAAAAAAATTGTCTTATTTTAAAACTGTTCTGATGCAAAGGTATTGTAGAGATTCTTCTGTCACATAGGTGTTTCCTTTGCTTCTGAGTGGGAAAAAAGGCCCCATAAAAGCATATGTGGGTCTGTGTTATGTCTGTGCACAGATATGCAATTGTTTTACAACAGTAAAGAAACACCTCTGGGGCACAGACCAGATCCAGTCAGGCCATGGCAATGTTCCAGAAGCCAAATCAGAACAAGCATGTTTAAAATCAAATATGGATCCTAATGCCTGTCTTCAACAAAGCAGTGTCCCGGGAAGACTCTGGCGCATTGTTTCCACTGGAGGATTGAACACAACAGGCTGGGTCTGTTATAATATTCACCACGTCAGTGCTTATCAGAGATACCAGCTGATACAGCGGCCACACCGGGCCAGCCTTGCTTCAGGCTGCTGCAACTGTGTTTACACATTACTGCAGCCAAGCCCTGTGCATATGAGCATGGCATCAACACGTGCTGGGCCTGCAGCTGCTGCTGGCTTTAAGGCAGATGAGCAAGTCTGAGAGAAGCATCAATCCATGGCACCTGCCGAAGATGACAGTCTGGCCATGCCACTGCACTGTGTCAGGCCAGCCCAGCAGATGGAGCACCAGCCTGTCCCCAGGAGGAAAGCAAAAAAAAATTGGTTGTGCCAGCACACGCATCCATGTACTTGTCCCAGCACAGAACTCAGGAAACACCTGCTGGAGGCAGTTTTCTTCTTGAACTCAAAAAGGTTGGAGGGCATCCTGTGCAGCACCACCACAACCTTTTTGCAGTGCTGTAAGGCTGTAGTCACATCCCTCCTTGTCAGACTGCTCCTCTCTCCCTCTTCCCTGTGCCCAGTGAGCCTTGTTCTGATCTCCTTGCTATTCCACTCTGACCCAACTCTGATCTCACAGCAGAAAAAAAGCAGGAATGGTTCTGTTTATGGAAGCAAGAAGCAATGAAGCATCACTTCTTTCTTCTCTCTGATGCTGCTTCTTCACCCCTGCAGCCCCTCCTGACATCCCACACCAGCCAAGTTACATGAAAACAGATCTTGTCTGCTTGAATTAGATCTTCAGTTCCGCAGGCAAGGAACGTATATATAGGACAGATTGTTTCATAACAGTAGACTCAAGTCAGTCAATAGGCAAGGAATAGGTTTCAAGATTAAAGGAGGAAAGAAAGATTTTGTCAAAAGGGAGAGGACATGGTAAGGAAAGAAATTACTTCCCCAGCAGATCTCCTTACCTTTCAGTCTGTCTTTTATTGTTTCTGATAAGGACTTTGTAAGCTCGGGCATTTCTTCTGGGTCGTACTGTACATTGGCCAGCCTCTCCTTCAGTATTGCATGGATGCATTCTTTTACTGTGGACGATTTAAATCTATCAGGGAAGAAAAAAGCAGCAACAGAAAGCCCCGAAAGTTCACACAACGTGTAGAAACACACACAACCCCACCTGGGAAAATGTAGCTTTCACATATTAAAGAAAAAATGACAAATCAAAAACCGCGGGGAAAAAAATAACACCCTGCTACGACGGAGATACTTAAGCAGCCCTGCCAAAAGCCAAACACCCATGAAGAGGTGTGAAACCAGCCCCTCCAGCTGGTGTGAAGTTGCCCCTCGAGCAGCATCCCCCACCCGAGAGCGGGTCGAAGTTGGTCAGAGAGTCCCGTGCCCTCCATCTCCCACACCCTCGGGGCTCCCCCATTCCCAGCAGACCCTCACAGCCCCCTCCTGCCCAGGGAGCCCCTCCCCGACATCCGACATTCCCACCGCAGCTCCCACATCCCCAGGGCCAACCCCCCCCCCCTCCCAAATCCAAGGCCCCCACCATCCCCTCTCCCTACCAAAGCCCAACTCCCCCAGCCTCGGCTCACCGGTGCTGGAGGCCGGGCCGAAGGCTGTAGGTGTTGCCGGCCCCATCGTCCGGGCCCAGCTCGCCCATGGCCGCGGCCCCCGCAGCCTCCCCGGCGTTGGGTTACCGGGACAACCCCCGCCGCTTCCGCCGCTCCCACCGCCCGCCCCCGCCGCGTCAGAGCCGCGTCAGCGCCATCGGGGAGCGGGGGCTGCGGCACCGCCGGCACGGGGACACTGACTGCATTTGTTAAAAAACCCCCCAAAACCAAAAAACAACAAAAAAAAAAAAACCGCAACGAAAAACAAACAAACAAAAAACCCCAACCCCCCGAAAACCCAAAACAAACAAAAAAACCCCCTCCAACCAAACCCCCAACAACAACAAAACCAAAACCAAACCAAAACAAAAACCTCAAAACAAACAACACCCCCCTCCCCCCCCAAAAAACCCCAAACCCAAAACACAACAAACCCCAAACCCCCAAAATTATTTTGACTGATTTTTGCGATTAAAAAACTTGCCCAATAACGTCATTGGTAAATAAAAGGTAAATAACCGCTGTGATGATTGTAAATTATTTTAATAGTTGTATTAATGGTAAAATGTTGTTGCGGAAGGCACTGGAGGTGCTGGAGCGTGTTCAGAGAAGGAAAATGAAGCTGGTGAAGGGTCTGGAGCACCACTTCTATGAGCAGCAGCTGAGGGAGCTGGGGGTGTTTTGCCTGGAGAAAAGGAGGCTCAGAAGTGACCTTATCACTCTCTACAACTCCCTGAGAGGAGGTTGTAGCCAGGTGGGGGTCAGGTTCTCTCAGGCAACCAGTGATGAGAGGACATAGTCTTAAGCTGCCACTGGAGGTTTAGGTTAGCCATTAGGAGGATTTTCGTCACAGAAAAGGTGATTAAACTTTGGAATGGGCTGCCCAGAAAGTTGGTGGAGTCACCGTCTCTGGAGGTGTTTAAGGAAAGGCTGGACATGGCACTTTGTGCTGTGGTCTAGCTGTCAGCGTGGTGTTCAGTCACAAGTTGGACTCAATTATCTCAGAGGTCTTTCCAGCCTAAATGAGCCTGTGATTCTGTAAATAAAGTGTTTCATGAGGCTGCTGCCTGGGGTGAGGCAGGAGGTCTGACAGGGAGAGAGTGAGGTAAGATGGCCCAGCCTCTCTGGGTGCTTCCCCGATGCCTGTTCCCCTGATTTTTGCTTGTGTGTTGCTGCCAGATCTTGTACTCTCTTCCTGCCTGTGGGCCATGCATCCCAGCCATCAGGGAGAAGGTCCCAGCCTTGCTGCTTTCCTCCAGGAACTTCTTAAATCCTCCATAAAAGGCCTAAACTTCTTGTTCCCTGATATCGTCTCCCTGTCATACCCCTGTGCTCTTTTCCCTGCCTGCAGCTGCTGTCTATCCCAAGGAAGGCTGCATGTGACGCAGCCCCTCCTGAGCTGACATTCTGCTTACCCGGCAGTTTATCTCGATGCTGCGATCTCCACGATCCTTCCTGCGTGCAGTAGGTGACGCGGCTGAGAAAGTGTGCTTCACTTAGCTCCGAATGGAAACTGTGTGAAGGCACAGCCAGTGCCGGTATAGAGCACACTGCTGCCAGGATCGTCGTGCTGGAGGGGACCATCACCTGTGACAGGGCTGGTGATGACTGGAGGTGCCCCTGGGGTACAGGAGGCGTGAGGTTGCACCAGGACTCAGAGGGTACAGCTGCTGCAGTTTTACTTGGGATGCACAGGCACATCCCAACTGGTGCCAGGTCCTGCCCCCAACTCCTCTGAGTGTAGATGGGTTGATGAGATTCCGAGCAGCAGGAGCTCCTGATTTCCACATTTAGCAGCACCACTTGCTAGGGATGGACCATCAGAGTCCTTAGTACCACCGGACTCTGCCCACCGGTAGGAGCAGCACCTCACTGCCATGCTGAAGGTGATGGTGGCCCCATGCCATACCCATGTGGCACCTTCCTATCGGAGTTACCATAGCTCTGCCCAGGCCCCGCAGGTTTCCACTTGCTAAAGGAACAGTTTTATGCCTCTGTTCCATCCCTGTGCTTACTCACTGCTTACCGTTGCTTACTCACACCCACAGGCTGCTGCCTGTCCCCACAGGGTCAGGTGCTGTTCCTCATGCAAATAATTTGCAGAGACCTTCCTAAATTCTAAGAAGTATCTGAAAGACCTCAACACCCTTCTGTGTTTATCTGTAAGCACTATTAACCGTTTCCTCTTCTTGCCCCAGCCATTCGCCTCCCGCCTGAGTCAGAGCCGCAGATGTGAATTCAGTTAAAATGTTGGGGGAAGGATCTTTGGAACCTCTGGGTTTCTCTTCCTGAGCATCTTTTTGTGGTAATCTGTGTTCCCCATTTCATTTGGGAAGCTTTGCTTTCCCTGGACTTCAAGGTCATTTAGCTTTGGACTCCAGTCAGCTTATCTGACGTGTTTGATCATAGCTTTCTTTTTCATCTTCCAAATTTCCAGTGCTCCTTAAATACCCCAGATGCTTGTAAGCCATATTGGGTCTGACCCTCTATCCTTTGACTCTGGTGATAGCTGTGTGCCCTGACAGTGATGGCTGCAGGAGACTGGAGTCTCTTCTGGGTCCCAGCTGTGTCCCAGACTCTCACTGACACACTGGGCCACCTTCTTGTTGGGGAAAAAAAAAGACATTTGTGCTCCTATGAAGTGGTATGATGCGCTTGCTGAAGTTACTCTCTCTTAGTTTTAAAGAACAAACTTTCTTCTCACTTATTTCTCCTTGTCCTTCCTTTTTAGACCTTCTTTTCCTCTTTTAGTGGCCAAATAGCAAAGGACTGTCCCGTGCAATTTACTATATTCCAGCTCACAGAAAGTGCCTCCCTTAGTAAAACCCCAAAGTGTACCATCCACCCCATTGGGCTGGAGGGGATTTACCAGCACGATGGGGTGCTGCAGAACAGTTTGAGCCAGGCTGTTTTCCTTGGTGCTGGAGAAGCTGGTGAAAGAGCCAGCAGGAGCTGTGTTGGTCTGGCACAGTGCAGGCAGGGTGCAGGCAGGTTGCAAGGTCTTCCTAAAGCCTGGTGGCTGCTGTGTGGCTGGGGCTGGGCTTATCTGCGATGCTGACACCTGGGGCACATGCTGGGCTGGGGCACGGCACTGCTGCTCACCTCGCTTTCTTCCGCAGTGGCTTCCTAACAGTGAGATTGATCTTTTCTTTTATTCTTTTCATCGGTTTTTTTTTTGGTTTTTTTTTTTTTTTTTTTCTCAGAAAAAAGGGCATCTAGCCATTGTTGGTTTCTCGTGGACGTGGCAGCCTCCCCGCCTCAGGTACTGGCTTACACCCATTTCAAGTGCGTATTGGAAAGTTTGAGCAATTCGTGCTATGATTTTAATCAGAGCCCTGTGCTGCTGCTGCATGCGGCGGGGAGGATGAGCCAGTTTTTCCTGCTGTTCCCTGCCTCGAAAAGTCGTGATCTTGTCAGTGATACCCATCACATCTTCTCCCTTTAGAAATCAAAACATGTGGCAAGCCTTCCCCCACCTGGCCTAGATGCCTGGTGTCAGCATTTGGGGACATAAAGCCTCAAGGTAGAAAAGCCTCCTTGCTGTGAGCTTCTGTATTTCCTGAAGTTCAGTTTAGTTTAGTTTAGTTAGGGTTTTTTTGAGTGGGAATGCAGGAAATTGTGAAAGAAGATGTGAAGTCCGCCTCAAAACCCACCTGCACCCTTGCACATGGTGGAGAGCACTCCCTTTGCCACCCATCCAGGCAGTGCGGTGGCCTCTGGACAGGTGGCATGGAGAGGTGACAGGGTGGGCACAGCTCCCAGCCTTGCTCTGCAGCCCAAGCAGGGCCAGCAGCTCATGAGAAAGAAATGATGCTACAATGCCAGGAGGAGACTGGAAAAGAAGACTCAGGACAGGCTGGATTGAGCCACCCACCTAGGGTGAGCCTTGTCTGCCCCAGTTCAGAACCCCCTTCTTGGCCATCCCAATTTGACCATCACAGTAGTGTTAGGTTAATGGTTTGACTTGATGATCTTAGACATCTTAATGATTGTATGATTCTATGATTCTATGAAATTAGGGGTGGCTCCTCCAGCCCACTCGCCTGCCAGGGCCATATTTGAAAGTGAGAGGTGAGCAAGCCTCAGCCCTGCAACTCATTTCTGAAAGCCTGGAAAATAATGAAATCATCATTAGAATCACATCCTTCACCCCAATTATTAATTTTCCCCTGACACTTTCCAAAATTGCGAGGCACTGAGGCTGTGTTTGAGAGAAGTGGAGGAGCTGCTTTCACCGCTGGTTATTTCCTATGCAAGTATTAGTCAGTGTGGTGAGCGGGGAACATCGATGGCGGAAAAATTACAGAAGCCTTCTGCAAATGTCACCCCAATAACAGCACCCTGGCCCTGGGCACCTGCCTTTGCTCTCTGCAAATCTGTTGTGAAAAAACACCCTGAAGGAGGCAAACCATCTCCTCCTTCTCCTTCTCCTTCTCCTTCTCCTTCTCCTTCTCCTTCTCCTTCTCCTTCTCCTTCTCCTTCTCCTTCTCCTTCTCCTTCTCCTTCTCCTTCTCCTTCTCCTTCTCCTTCTCCTTCTCCTTCTCCTTCTCCTTCTCCTTCTCCTTCTCCTTCTCCTTCTCCTTCTCCTTCTCCTCCTCCTTCTCCTCCTTCTCGTCCTCCTCCTTCTCCCTATTCTCCCATCCCATCCCAGTGGGAGCAGCCTACCAGTAGGTGCCCCATGGCTACCAGACTCTCCCTATCTATCCAGTCCTGCATGTCCCGCAACACTCCACTGCCTTGGGCACCTGTTGGGACTACCTGTGGGTGCCTGGGAACCCAAGACAGCTTCCACTTATGTGCCGGGCTTGGAGCTGAGGACCTGTCCCTTGTGGCCCCAGCCTGCTCCATCCCTGGAAGATTTCCCCAAAAAGGGTTCAGGCTCAGAGGTGCCTGTCTCTGCTGCTTGGTAGCTGTTTGCCTGCGTGGGAAAGCAAGGAGGGGAAGGGGCCAGGTATGGCTCAGCTGATTCCTGCCTCTGAGGGGAGGAAGCTGGGGGCGGGAGGCAGCCCGGGTTTCCCTCTGGGGGAGAGATGGGCACGTTTCATTTCCACCCAGCCCTTGCAGTGTACGACAGAGAACAAGCTGCTGCTGCGGGGAAGGAAGCACGGAGAGAGCCGGGGCCGGCACAGCACATACGGCACGGCACATCACGCCTGCCTGGGCAGGGGACCCACCACCTCGCCGTGACTCCAGGTGCCTTGAAGACGTCGTGGGGCAGCATGGAGGTGGCCCTGGCTGGCCTCTGTGCTGTCCTGCTCTTCTGCGGGCCCACGCTGGCCTGCTGCCGCCGGGGTAGGTACTGCAGTGTGGCGTGCTCGCTGGCTTGGCCCGTGTCATTTGTTGCTCTTGGAAAATGCCTAAAGGCTAGTCTAACTAACTAAGAATCTGGCATCAAGAAGGCAGAGATCCCAAGGCTTTTGGGTGCGTGCGGCTGAAACAATGGACATGGGGATGCTCGAAGCAGAAACGGGATTAACAGCTGGGGAAGGGGACACAGCCCACAGTGCTGACACCAGAGCTGTGTTGTGGCACAGTGACTGTAGTTAGGGTTTGGTGGGTTTGCCAGTGCCATGTGGGGTCTGGTGTTTTCTGTTCTGGCTCTCGTGGCTTCAGTCTGCGCCCTTGGGCTGCATCTCCTGTTTTGGACTTGACACTGAGGAAGCCAGAGTCCTTTCTCTGGCTGAAATTTGGGGAAGAAGGAGAGGTTGAGGGGAAGAGCAAGTGAAAGCCCTGGTGAAGTTGTGTTCCCCCTTCCTCCCAGCCTGACTCTTTCTTTGGTGGATTCGTGTGTTTTCTGTCCCGATGGTGGGTGCAGGGCTGGGCGTTCATTGGAGCAGATGTTACCTCTGGTGCTGGGAAGATGCAGGGAAAATGTAAACCCAGCATCTACTTTCAGATGTCCTCCGAACACTTCATTCATTGTTGGCACCAGCAATGGTAGAAGGCAAAGCCCTGGGCCTGCCAAATATTTCCTGTGAAACACAAAACGCTGCAAAATTCAAAACCTGCAAATTCAAAATACAAAACACTTCAAAAATTCCATCTCTTAGTGTGTGCGCTGCCACAGCCGGTGCTGCTGGTGGGAGCTGGGACACTTCCCTCCCTCCTCCTCTTTGGTCTCATCCCTCAATTCTCGTCCCAGTTTTCCATCTGATCTTGTATCTATTTGAGGAATCATCCAGGTTCGTTTTCTGGTTGATGACACTGAGATCGTGGTCCTACAGCCTCAGGCCAGAGCTGGAGGGAGAGGAGGGACTTTCTGGCTCTGCCTGCAAGCTCTGGGGCTGCTATTGGTGTTGATTTCTGAAAATGTGAATGCCTCTTCCCACTTTTTAGTGCTCTGAACAGAAATTAATGCAACAACTGCCACGTTCTGCTGTATAGGACTGGCTGAGCTGGAACAGTGTGTGCCTGTCCCATGTTCGCAGCATCCCCACTGCCTAGAGGGGTTGAACCTGAAAATGTGGTGAAGCAGCAGGGCTGGTGCTGAGAGCCAAGAGGCCTGTGGCTGTAGCTGACTGCCCTCTGTGCTGGGAGCAGCCTGGCAAGCCCATCTGGGACCCCCAGGGTGGAGGACATACAGTTTTGGGGACAGGCAGCTGGGAAGGGATGGCATTGTAAGCTCCAGGTTGCTCTGCCCTGTTAGGTGGTCTCAGGCTGGCAATAGCAAATACTGTGCCACGGTCAGCCCCTGCCTGCTCTGAGGTCCAAGCATGGTGCAGTGGGCAGAGCCAGAGTATCCCAGCAGGCAGCCAGGCGAGAGATAGGCTGCACCGCAAGGCACTGCCCCAACCCAGGACTCAGTCCCTCTGCTCACTTTTAGAGTCAGCATCAGCTGGAGGAAGGATGACTCGGACATTAAAATATAGCATAGATTTTGAAATAGTTTCAAAGTTTGTTTTCCCTGCTAGAGGTGTTCTGTGCTAATTTTAGGTAGCCCAGAATACAGCTTGCTTTGCTGAAACCACTTCACAGTACAGTTACTAACTCTGAGGGTCCCCTTCTACCCAGCAGGCAAACACTCAGGAGGGAAGAGACATGGACTGATGTACCTCCCTGTGACCCAGAGTGATGAAGTGGACTGGGCTTGCATCCCTGGCTCCTGCACAGGGGGTATAACTGTTTCTGAGATCTGTGCCTGCTGTAACCATGTCTGCACCTTGTTTCCTCTCTCCCAAACAGTGACTATCTTCCCATCAGTGTTGACTTTCCATGAGGGCGGCATAGCCACCTTCTCCTGCAATATCTCCACGGAGAGTGACTCTGGCTCAGAGTACAGCCTCAACTGGTACAAGGAGACCGACCACGGCCAAGGCCAAAAAATAGCTGAGATCGGCCCAAACAACCCCACGATGAAGACAGAGAAATACCGGCTCACCAATCACACTCCTGTCTTCAAGATCGAGATCCTGAACCTCCACCAGAATGACTCAGGCTCCTACTACTGTGGACTGATCACCTTATTTGAACCCAGTAAAGTGATGGAGAGCAAACGGTCCCAGCTGATGGTCACAGGTCAGGCTTGGGGCTGAGCTGATGGGTAGCACATTGTAGCTTCAGGGCTTAAGGCAGGCAGTACCCTGCTTGTGGAGGATCTGACATGGGTCAGGGGAGCATAGCCCTGCCCTTTCCCCTCTCCTTTGCATTCAGGGTTGAGGTCCAGGAACACAGGCTGATTTCCCTGTGAACACTGCATCTAGATGTGGTCCTGATGCAGGAGGTCTTCATCCTACTGGGGCTGTGTTGGGACAAGCAATTCTTACCCATTGATGGAGGCCTGAGACCAGTGTAGGGAACTGCCTTCATCCTTGAACAGCTCCTTTGGGGACAGGAATTGTGTTTGGGGTGATGACCAGGGCTCAGACGCCTCGAACAGCCAGTGTTGGTGTAGATCCTGACATTGCAAAATCATGCTCTGTGAGGGTCTGATAGTCCCATGGTGTGTGAGACCGAGATTTTGCAGCAGTCTCTGCCATACCCTTGCTTGACAGCAGAGGGGCTTTGTGGAGCTCAAGCTGGCCTTTTATAAAAAAGGAAAAACTCTGCAAAAGTCACTGTCTTCCACAACATCTCTTCCCAATGCGAGCTGACGTTGTACTGGCCCCAGGATGTGGACATGGCAGGGAGGCCTGGGGAAGCTGTGTCCTCCATGGGGCTCTGCTGAGCATGGGGTCATGGCACAGGACTGCCTGCAGGTGCAGAATGGAGCCCTGACCCTTTGCATCCCAACTCTCAGAGGTGTGGGATCATCTTCACCACCTGCAATGGGAAGGAATGGGACATATCCAAAACATCTCCCATGTCAGCCCAAAATCAGGGCCCCTGGAGGGATGGTGGGGCTGTGGCAGCCTGTCTGGGACTTAACCTGTTCTGAGGATGCTCCCCATGTTCCTCTGTTGCCTTTTACAAGAACTACAGAGATAATTTTCCACTCCTGACCTGCTGTTTTTGAATGGCTCTTGCAGCAGCTCCTGAGATGAATCCAACTGAGGAGCCAGAGACAGAGGAAGGCAACCCCTCAGACCACATCAAGGCCATGCTCCTGGGCATCCTGCTGCTGGCTGGGGCGGTTCTGCTGCTGATCTTTGGCTACCTCACCATCACGTACAGGAGAGGAGGTACGATCCTCCTGGGGGCCATGCAAACCCAGCCTGGGACAGGGATCAGCCAGATGTCTGCAGCTGCTTGGGGTGCATGGCCTGCTTCAACGTGCTAAACTCTGCTGTGACATATCCCTATGGAACAGATATCTCCATGCCTAGGGGAGATGGGTGCTTTGAGCCCTGCTTGCCCGTTGTAGAGCCCCCAGACCATGTACAGTGGCTCTACACCACTCATTGCTGTGGTGCCCCTTGCCCAGGCACCTTTGGAACATCTCACTGTCACCCTGCTGCAGCACAGGGCATCACCTCAGCCACTCCACAGGCACCCCAGAGGCTCTCACAGAGGGGTCCCCTGTATTCCATTAATTCAAATTAAACTCTGGACTGTGGGCTGATGTCTCACTTGTCCTTGTAATGCTCAGGGTGTTAGATGATCCTGAGCAGAGAAGGAAATGGTTGTGATGTCCAGTGCTTTCTAAGACAGGGGGCTGGGTCAGCTCATGCTGTTGTGGTAAACAAGCCTCTTCTAACCAAGTGTGTTACTTTGCAGATGTGCAGAAACCACCAAGTGAAAACATGCCAGCGGTGAGTTTTCCGCCTCTGTCGCCCTGCTGTGCTGCAGGGGAGCATTGTGGCATCGCTGGGGTGAGCAGGGTGCAGCGCCTCCCTTTATCAGCCCTTCACAAGCATCTTACTTCTCCTGTCTTCTCTGCTGCTCCTTGATCTTTTCTGCACAGCTACAACTGCTTTTCTGCACCTGCAGCACAACAGTCCCATCACAAAATCAAAAAAACTGCCCCAGAGGGGATGGGACTCTCTAGTCTAACCCCTCATCAAAGCAGGGCTATCTTTGACAGTGGATTGCATTACTGTAGAAAATGGGAGAATGTTTCCCCCCAATATATTAAGCTGAAATATATTTTGGTACATTTGGTGCCTGTTTTCTTCTCCTTTTTGCCAAGCACCTCCAGGAGGGATCTATCTCCATCTTCCCTCCTACACCACTAATTTGGTAGCAGTAGGTTCTGCTGCTCTCTCTCTTCTCTGGGCTGAGCAAACCCAGCCCCAGGCTCCTCTCATGCACACTTCAAGCCCAATGGAGAGGTGGGAAAAGGCTTCTAACATATCCCTGCCTCCCAGTGCATGACAGGGAGGGAACCCAGCCTGCCTGCAGAGGCAGAGAGCTGAGATGCACATGGCTTTGCAGTGAACTTAAGGCTCAAGACCTGGTTCCTCTGGGCACATGCTATCCCAGGTCTGTGCATCTTTCTGCTTTGTATCTCTCACCCTCCTGGTATGCCTCTGGCATACCTGATTCTGGCACTTGCTGTAAAAAAGGAGGCTTGTGCTGGGGATGGCGGGTACCTCTGGACATTGAATCACCACAGTGGGATTTCCTTGCAGAAGGAAGAGAAGCCCCCTGTGGTGTCGGTGTCCACTGTGGACTATGGTGTGCTGGAGTTTCAGAGGGATCAGTGCACTCACGTGATCCCTGAGACCCGGCCCGTTGACCAGACAGAATATGCCACCATCATCTTCCCAGAGGAGAAACCAGTCACACCAGAGCGGGGGAAGAAACGCCAGGATGAGAGAACTCGACAGCTGCACTCACAGCCCTGCTGAGGATCAGGATCCCTCCGCACCACAGTGTGGGCATGAACAGACTGCTCCGGTCCCTTGCTCCACTGCAGTTTGCAGTTGGGAAAAATCCAGCATATCAGGACTGAAAAAACAGAGATGCTGCTGCTGGAGTTGATATCAGACAGTCCTGGCCACGGTGTTATCGTGGCCGTGGGGTGGGTACCACAGGATGAGGAAGGTCCCTGCTGAGCTCCATGTGCTGCCTCTTCACTCAAGGCAGGGAGGATGGGCTGGGACAAAGCAGTGACACCAACAGGTCTGTCCCAAAGGCAATGTATGTCATGCCTCAGTTTTCTACCTCCACCCAGGGCTCTGCGGAGTGGCCCGGCTGCTTCACTTCCCCAGGTCTGACCCAACTAGCAAAGCATGACTGTTGGAGGTAATGCTGGAGGCCAGAGCTGGAGTGGATCCTGTGAGATACTGCTCATGGAATCCCAGGACTGAGGGCTTCTCCTTGCTCAGAACAGAGGCTGCCTTGTGTTCTGCTATTTAAAGAAACCCCTGGGAAGTGGGCAGGTGGTTTTCCTCCTTTCTCCAGGCACTATCCTTGTCTCCAAGAGTCCCTCCGACCACAGGTGGGAGTTGGATCTGGCGAGGGGGGTGAATAAAGGGTTTTGCATGAGGGGAGTTTGTTCACTTGTGATGGCAAGTGCGTGGGCAGGCAAATAACGGCTCTTGCAGTGCAGGCGAGAGCTGGGAGATAGCGGCATCTGTTGTGGTTCCTGGGCCTCTCCGTGAGTTATGCAAGCTGCTCTTCCACAAAGCTGCTCTTAATAATTTAAGAGGCTGATGCTCTTTTTCCTCCTGCCCCTGTCTGAGCTGGTCACTCAGGCACAGCTGCAAAACCAGGACTGTCCCTTACCATGCTTGTCTTGGGACACTCACTCAGCCCTTGGGGATATGCATGCTTGCTGTGCCAAGGGTCTGGCTGCCATAAGCCAGGGCAAAGCTCACAGCATGTTGCTCAGTGCAGCTTTCTGTCTTCAAAGTTCCACTTTCCCTCTTAAAAGAGGTGCCAGGGCTGTGCTGCCTGCTAGAAACTAGAGTGGAAAGAAATGACAGCTGTTCAAGAGGGGAGAAACCCCTGTAAGGAGTGGCTTTGAAGGTAGCAGAGACCTACCAGGAGACTGTGAAAACCAGTGAAAACAGAGAAGTCACTTGTATCTCACACTTCAGCAGCACCGTCAGCATATTTCTTCTTCACTTACTTCCAGTAAGTCTTGTGGGACCCAGCCTGGGCACTGCACGAAGGGGTGAGGCAACCCAGGCATCACAACTTGTCCTCTGTGGGGACTGGAAAGTCCATGAGAAACTTCCAGAGGTGATCAGATGGGATAAACATCCATTTGGAATGTCTTTCCTCTTTCCTCAGGGTGGAACAGTGGATATGGTGGCTTCCCCTTTGTCCCTGGTGCTGCTGAGGGGTCCCAGGAGCCTCCATGGGCAGCGTTGTAACTCCCAAAACATTGACTCAGGCCAGTGCACGGTTCAACCCTTCAGGCCTCTTTGCCAGCAGCAGCCCTGCTCCTTTGCCCCAGCGGCTCTGTCAGAGAACTGCTGTGGCCGGCAGGGCCCGGAAAACCAAGGCAGGAGGCAGCTGCAGTGGGCGAGAAGCGGGAGCTCAGTCAGCAGTTTTGTTTTTGGCTTTCCTGTCAGACACAACACTGGTGAGAGGGTGGGCCAGTGGGCCCTGCTTCATATTTTCCGATCTGCCTCTCAGGCAGCAGAGATGCTGGATCTTGAGCCCTTCCTGCACCCCCTGGCTGCAGCTATGACTCCTCCAGGAGCAGTTGGGGCTGAGTCCCTTCCTTTCTTGGTAGATTGTGGTCTGCAGCTGGCCAGAGGCTCCCAAGCCCTCTGGTGGGGTTGGAGGTGTAGCAAACACATCTCCCTCTGACATCTGGGGTGGGAGAGTATCCAATCTGTGTCAGTGCCTGTTGTGCCCCTCCAATCCCCGTCAGCCTTGCTGCAATCCTGCCCCATTCAGGGAGCAAGGCTGGGCTCTGAGGATGTTTGGGGTGAGTGGTGCAGATGTTCCAGGCTGCCAGACACTGTCTCCCATCCCTGTTTGGAGCACAGGGTCCTCAGCATTGGCAGAGACATGAGCTATGCTCCCCTGCACTGGGCACAGCACTGGCTGTGGTAGCCAGAGCAGGAACATGGCTGGGATGAGCTCCAGGTGGGATGCAGGTTTCAAGCCCCCAGCTGGGCATCTCCAAACCAAAGCAGTGCCTTACAATGCGTGCCAGGCCCCACACCCCAGCATCCTGTTTGGGAATGGGGAGTTGAGCGTGTTTGTGTGCAGGAGCTGTTCTTTTGTCTTCCTTTGCAAGCCAGGAGAGCAGACATGTACAGTTTTAACTTTCCCTCCAGCCTGGTGATGGTAGTTTGGTCTTCCCAGAGTCACTGTGCAGGATCTGGAAGAAGCTGTTTTACCTCCTGTCCTGAGAAGTCCCCAGTTCTGGCTTTCCCAACTACACTATCCTACATCCCTCCTTCCACTTCCCCTCCCTCCCTATCACAGCCCTCTTGGTTTTGCCCACCACTGCACCCATATCAATTGGCTGCCTGCTATTTGCACAAATGGGCAGGTTTATGCCCCTTTTCTCTACTCCAAATCAGGGAAAGACTCAAGTAAATTCATTTCCACCTAGGATGCAAAGGTTTGTGTCAGGTTTTTTGAGGGGGCTGAGTTGACAGCTTCAAGTCCTTTGGCTTTCCCTGCCCACATCAAGGGGAGACTGGGCTGTGATGGGCCTGGTGTGGTTTTGGGGCACATCCTTTCTTCCACAGCTGCTTTGTTGGCTCTGAAGGGCTGTGGGTGGCAGGGTTTCAGTGGTCGTTGGTTTAGGCTGTGGAGGGGAGGTTTGCTGAAGGGTAGTTAGGCAGACCTGACCACCTGGCTCTGGATTTTGACCTTGTTCCTTGCAGCATCACAGCCACTGGGACTAAGCCCTGCACTTTAGAATCACTGGCCACTGACAGAGTAAGAACAGGGCTCCAGACCATTTCTTCATCCCATTTTGGGTAAATGGTTGCTTATATCAGTGCAAGAACAAGGCCCTGAAGAATTAAATAGCACCTGGACCTGACTCTGTGTTCTCAGATGTGTCATCACTGGGAATAACTCCTGAAATGCCAGAGGAGATAGGGTGTAGGTTTGTATCTGCCCACCTCATTCCCCTTGGCATAGTGATGTGAGCGATGGAGAATGCTCCCAGCAACTTCCTTCCCATTGCACAAAGCTCATAAGTGCACAACAGCCAGACCAGGGTGGGGTGGGTGTGTGTGTCCAATTTTTTTGCACACTGTATCCCCCCAGAGCAAGCATCCTCAGCCTGTCCATGCACACTCATGTGCAAGCACACGTGAATGCTCATGAACACAGATGTGGAAGCAACTCCCCATGCAAATTTGTGTGCACACCCCCAGATTTGCACAGTTACTGTTACCAAATACACTAACCCTGCTGCAGACATGTATCCCCCCAGCCCCTCCATCCATGTGCCAGGGTTTCTCCCGTACTGGGACCTGGATGCAGCCAAGGGGGTGGCTGTGGGTGCTGAAGCTGTTGCGTTTCCTGCACACTCTGAGCTGGCAGCCAGAGCAACCGCTTCTGACCGCGGACACCCAGCACTCCCCTGAGAAGTGGCTGTCACAACGTCAGTGCCAAAATGCTTTGTCAGCTCCCTGAGACCACATGCCAGCTGTGACCTCTTGGAGAGCCTCATCCCTGGTCCCACCCCGGGGTCTTGATGATGGAGAATGGCCAGACCCCTCTGTGAGACGTGAGACTGATCCCTGTCAGCATCTGCAGGGAGCTTGGATGTGTGACTTCATGTGCCTAAGCTATACCAAAGCAAACAAAACCCTCTATGTGAGGCTTGGGAGCCAGCCTGGCTCCTTATATACCCCAGCCTTGATTAAAGGTGGTTGGGAACAACATGTGAACAAGCACTCCTTAAAAAAACCTGTTTCGCTTAAAGAAAGCTGAACTTACAAAACACGTATCAAGAAAACTGGGCAGGCAGATGAAGATAGAGAGACACTTGCAGCAGTGTCTTTGAGGAGAGCCATGGAGCAGCAAAGTGCTGTTCCTAAACAACAGGGCATTGCAGATTCTGGGGGGGGGAAGGGGTGGTCAGGACATAGAACAGTAAGGTCATTTTCAGGTGAGCACTGTCTTGATCACTGGAAGGTCTTGGAGATGTGTTTTTGTTTGAAAGAGGTTAGGCTGGAGGTGATGCAGGAAGTATGTGGGTTATTTGGCCCCCGGGTTAATGAGATGGTCTGTGTGGCACTGTGGTGTGGAAGTGTTGCCATGGCCTTGACTTGCTGGGAAAGCAGATGTCAGTCCTGGAAGAGACAGGCTGGGCTAAGCTAATGAGTGGTGTCACTGATCATGGGAGGGATGGGCTGCTGGGCAGGCTGCCTGTGTCTAACCGTGGCTTGCACAGCCCTGGTGTGTCCTAAAGGGTCCAAGCCACAGCATCTCTGTCCTGTCCCACCAAACGCCTTGCCCTGCCTGTCACAAACCTGCTGAAGCCTTGTAGAATATCTGCATTTCCTCCCACCACCCTCACTTTGCTTTCTCTAGTTTTGCTTTGAGTCGTCTCCAGAGTTTCTTCTCTCTCTTCTTCCCTTTGCTGGGATGTGATACTCAAGGAAGGTGGTGGCATGTGAGATCCTGACACATGGGGGCTCGGAGGGACAGGCAGGAGCCCTGTACCTGCCCACTCCACTGCCCTAAGACCAAACCTACTGTCCATGGAACTGTGGCAGAGCCTTGTCGGAGGGTGCTGAGCTCTCTCCTTACGACTGGAGAGATCATCACAAGGCTCACCTGAAAGTCAGGTATCCCAAATCCATGTGGACTGATATCTGTCCACATCTTCACATCCTGCTCCATTAAACCTTTCCCCATCGCTCAGCATCCCTCTCATCCCAGAAGTCTTGGGTGATGAGGCAATTACCTCTCTAAAATCTGGCTTGGGCATACCCCCATTTCCAGAGGACCTGATACTCCTTGCCTCAAATCCACTCTGGGATAGTTGGACCCTTCTTCTCCAAGGGCTTGCATGTGGAGGCAATCCAGCCTGGAAGGGAACCTGCAGCTATTGCTTGTCCCTAGAGGTGGTGGGTTTCACCACAACAGGGTGACAACCACTCAACGTCAGCAGTGGCAAGGTCGGAGGGGGATTGAGGCACAGAGAGCTGGCACGGAACTGTGTCCCAGGAGGATATGGACGCCCAATTACCCATCTGCTTCAAGGAGAGCAAAAAAGAGGATCTGTGAAACTCTAGATGAGTCAGCCTGCCTTGGTACCCAGAAAAACTCTGGAACAAATTAGTAAGGCCACCAAGCAGTAACATTGACAGGACAATACTGTGGCTGAGATAACGCATTTAGCAGGAATGTGTGCCAAACCAACCTTGTTTTCTCTTCATTAGGGTGACAGGCTGGGTACAGCAGGGAAAGCAAGAGTGATGCTATCTTTGTGCTGTCTTATGTGAAATTCTCATAAGCAAATTGGGGAAATGGGAAATTCTGCCACTGTGGGTGAATGGCTTCCCAAAGAGCTATATCCCATGAGCAGTTATCAATATCTCATGACAGCAGACACATCAAACTAGTTTTCTGTGGAAGCATGGCTCACATGAAGGCAAGATGCTCTTGAGGGAGGGTGTAGGACCTATTTGAGGGGAGGGTTGGAAAACAAATTTACCCTGATGACCTGGAGAAAATGTCCTGAAAGAATGACTGATGGAAAATAATCGGGTGTGTTTAGTGCAGGAAAAGATGATGAAAGTCTTCAGAGTGGGGAAAAAGCCCCGGTATAGAGCAAGCAGTTTAAGGTTCTGCCCTGTTGCTCAGATGTCAGTCCATCTGTCCTGCAAACCTTGCCATGCCCACGAACACAACATCCCCACTGCTGAGGGGATGTCCCTCTTTGCAGTCCTGCCTGTGAACTGGGGTTGAATGTTCCTATCTGCCCCTCCTAGGGACTGCTGGCAAGATGGAGCCACCTGTGTACAGGGTGACCCATCCCAAAAGAAGTAATGGATGTCCCAGCAAGGATGGGGTGCACATGGGCCAACGAGAGTCCTCATGGGCCTGGGCTGGAGACCTGGGGGACAGGGAGGCTGACACACACTGAGAGATGAAGAGGAGGAGAAAGAACTTTGGGAAACCTTCCCGCTTCCGCAGGGGCTGCTCAGTTAGGGGTGGGAGCTGAAGTAAAAAAATAATTTCAGGCTGTGTGAAAGCAGCAGGGAAATTACCACACAGGCTGCACCTTGTGTGCTACCTTCACACATTCCATGGAGGACTCATGACCAGTGTGCCGGGATGGAGAGAACTGTCAGGGTCTGTCTCCAGCAAGGGTTGCCAGCCTAGTGGGGTCATTCTGTGTCCTGGACAGGGCTCATCCCTGCTCTCTGCTGAGGCTGGGCTGCTCCCTGTGGCAGCAACTTTGGTTTCCAAGCAGGTGCTGGTAAGCAGCAAGGTGCTTGGGCAGAGCTGGGAGGTGTGTGTGAAATAGAACAGGACGTCAAAGCAGTTTCGTCTCTGGGGGTGGTTCTGGGAAAGTCCCTTTAGTAAAAGCAAGTCAAAAGCTTTAATAGAGGGACCAGCACCCAGCTCTGTCTCAGAGATGACTGTGAGGGCTCGGCACATCGTGAGTTGTGATTTGAGTTGTGTTGCCATGATGTAACAGGGGACTGGTTTCCATCACAGCTTAGTTTTGGAGACAGGGACCCGTCCCTGCGTGAGGAGTGTCACTGGATTTCTGCTGAACACTGTGTCTGAGGGGCAGCATTTTGGTCCCTGGAGTGGGAAATATGGGGAGCAGTGCCTGTCCCATCGGGACCATCCCTCTGCCCTGTGGCAGCAGTCTCGGAGAGGAAGAGCTGCGCTGAAAGAACAGACCCTCCAGATGAAGTAATCAGTGTGTTTGGGGTTGAACACAGGCAGCTCTGCCTGCCTTTTTCTTGCATTCAACCCCCCACAGACTAAATCTTGGACAATAACACAGAGAGGTCCAAGGGGGCAGGAAGATGCTGCAGGGTGGGGGCCCCATCCTGGTACCCTGCTGCTGCTGGGTCCCTATGTCATAGTGGGCCATGATGCCCCCTGTAAGGCCAGCCTTGATGCTGCTTAGCTCCTACTTTCTGCACTACAAGATTTGCAGCCCTGGAGACTTCTCTGTGGAAGGATGCATGGAGGAGTCTTCTATAGTGAACCTATAGAAATGGGGTCCACTGGGAAAGGAGTGAGAGGAGGCCAAGGAGATCTGCTACTTCCTCTCTTCCTCCCGTGCACCAGCCCTGAGCCAGGGATGTTCTCTGGCCCCGACCTGTGAGCATTGAAAAGGCTGGTGGGATGACTCCTCCTTTACTGTCCTGCTTATAGTTTGCTGCCCCAGCCCAAGCACGACCTCATGTACCCATAGCGGGGCTCTTGGGAAGGGGATGACTCAGGTCCCATCCACAGGTTAGGACTTTCTACCTCTTCATAAGGATCCTGAAGACCTTGGCTCCTCTCCTTCCAAGAATGCTCTTTCCTTCCTCCTAGTCCTCCCCAGATGATAGCATCAAGGGGTAAATAAGAGTGGAAGGATCTCAAAACAGGAAAGAACCTCAAAGCTGAAGATGTGGTCTGCCCTGGGACCTTGTTATGTCCCTCTGCTCTCACAGGACCAGCAGCACTCATCGTGAAGGTGTTGGAGGGGTCTTGGTACAAACGACTTTTCCTTCCAGCAGCAAAGATCAGAGGCTCCCTGCCAACCTGTGGTTGTTGGGACTTTTTCTGCTTGAGTTGGCTGGAAGTTGGTAAAAATAGCCCATGGTTAGTGGCAGCTATTGAGAGAGATAAGGTTACCTGGAGCATTATCAGTTACTGAGTCCTGTGTGGGTTTCACTTCCATTATTCCTAAGCTAGGCACAATCTCTGTCAGTTCACGCCACTGCCACAACAGTGATGGGCAAGGGCAGCCTGGCAGGTTTTGTTTCCAACCTCTCTGCCTGTGGACAGAGCAGCATCATGACAGCATGGCTCTGCAGGGTCAGGGGTTCATGTGTGGATCTTGATGGAACCCACCTGTCCTTGCTTTTGGAGACATTTTACCTGTCCAGGACCTGGTGCAGCGTCAGCAGGGACTGTTGACCCAGAGATCAGGAGGGGGCGGTGCTGCTCTTACGGGAGCAAAGGTTCCCCTCTTCAAGCACAAAGGCATTGTAGAAAGAGGAAAAACTTGGGGAAAACACAGTCACACGTGTATTAGCCCTCAGAAGCCACAAGCTTGACCTGCAAGCATGGTCACTGCCTCTTCCACAGCTCCAAGTGGAACCAGGATGAACTGGCAGGACATTTTCAAAGAGAAGCTTGCAAAAATGCATGTAACAGAGCAGTGGACACTTCAGGAGGATGATACCCTGCAGGCGCAGGCCCTCAGTCCTGGCTGGAAGGAGTTTGTGCAGCGCCATGCTCTTGGCAGGTAAGGGACTGCTGACTGAGTCCCTGTCGGAGTGGGAAAAGGGTTGATGTGCTGCCATGTGGATCTTTTCCTTTTTCAAAGTTTGCTTGTAGGAAACAGGTTTTGACACAAAAGGGGCAGTTTGGAGGTGGGCGAGGCTGGAAGGAGTTTTTCTGGTTTTGTTCAAAGCTTAGTGGGCTATTGCCAAACAGGAAAACATGATAATTGGAGGGGAGAAGAGTGCAGCAGCCTCCACAGGGCCAAAGGGCAGCTGGTATTTGGCCAGAAATTTCTCCATGTTGGTGTCAAGATGCCAGAGCTCCTCCAGTAAGCAGGGTTAGTTACACCACACTAGAGCCAAATCTTCTGGGTTTGGACCCAGAGGATGAGGACAGTGAGATCCATTGTCTGCCAGGATGTGGGGTGATGCCACAGCAGCCCCTGAACCTGCACCAGGCTATGAGATCTCAGAGCAGAGAGAGGCTGTGGGTCTGCATTGTTGATGAGAAGCCCCATCCCAAACATTTAGACCCTCAGACATCCTGCTCAGGTGGCAGCAAATGGAGACCTTTGTTGCCTGTCCCAATTGTGCAAGATGAAGAGCTGTGGGTTGCACACTTTTAGACTCCTCAAGATCCTCCCCTGCGCAGCAGCCTCCACTCACACCTTCCTTCTATTTTGCTTTTTTTTTTTTTTTGTCTTATCCAGTCTTGGGCTTGATGTTGGCTTTCTGCTGAGATGTGCTGAGCTGGCATGGGTGAGGGGCTGGGGTCCCAAATAAGGGCCTGATGTTTCCCACTCCAAGGACCCCTGCTCTTTGCAGTGGAGGAAGGATCCCAGCAGACAGCCTGGCTGCTAAGATCTTTAATGCTGGGGCCAGCCCTCAGCTCACATCTGTGGTCAACTCCCCAGCCTAGCATCATGCTGTTAGGGGAAGGACAGTTCAGTATAAAGCTTGCAGGAGCCATGGCTTCCCTGGTCCCTACTGGCTGAGTGGGAAGTTTCTGGCTCAGTATGGGGAGCCTGGGATGAGTTGGTCTCATCTGTGCCCTGACAGGTTTCAGTGCTCCCAGTGCTGTCGTAAGTGGACTTCGGCCAAAGTGCTCATCCTGTTCCACATGTGCCGGTGCCCAGGCCGGGGCACAGTATGGATGCGAGTCTTTCGCCAGGAATGCAGGTGCTGCCGCAACTCCCAGCTGGAGTATCCTGAGTTCAGCCTGGAGACTGTGGAGAGGATTCTGCACAATCTGGTGGTAAAGATCCTCCAGTATTTCTACAAGAAGCTTGTCCAGTCCTCTGACCTTCTGGAAGTTGTGGTGGATATACCAGTGACGGGGCCGCACGATAGCACCCACTGCGAGGCCTGCAGGCTTGGCATTTGCAACAAGTCATGGCAGGCCTTGGCATCGGATGCCCGGAAAGACTTGACAGATATGTGTCAATACGCAGCATGTGATGACAGGAAGAGCTTGTTAGATGCATATAGGTCCCTGAAACGCCAGCGCTCAGGGCCCCACAGAGCCTCAACCCGCCGCCCCTCACCCCGCAATAGCAACTTCCCCTGGAAACGCTGCTGCTGCATTGGCAGCTCTTTGCTCTTTGTTTTGGCAATGATCATCTTCTTCGTGGTTTATTTCACCAGGATGTAGTGGGACCTGGAGATTGCAAAGAGGAGCTGAGGTGATTGCTCAGGGAGCTGATGGAGTGCCTGGAAAACTGGGTGCCAAAGGTCAGCCCTCACTTATGGCTCAGCTAGGCTTTCCTGGCTTCTGGTGGCATGGGAACACATAAGAATGCCTCAGCCAGGCACCTTGACCCAAAGCCTCAGGGAAGGTGGTGAGTGTGATGCTTTCTTATGGAATATATTCTATGTGAGGATGACTCTCAGCTACTCCATGCAAAGGATGAGGTTTATTACTTGCAAGAATAAAACAAGCCCTTTATCCTCAGCCTAAAGATGGATTTGTGCTTTTTAATTTCTCTAGAGGCTTTTCTAAGTGTGTGGGAGCAGCTTGGAGAGAAGGTGGTGCTGCCTTTATTCACTGTCTGAGCTCAGCTTCCAGGGAGGCACATCCTTAGGCTCCCCTGCCTTTGGCCCTGATGTTTGCTTTTTCTGCCGGTGTAAGGTTTCCCCGTACTTTCACATATGCAACCTGCAAGCTATTGGTTAAAAACAAATGTACATAACAAGAAAACCCTGTGTGATCCATGGGACGTGTGGATTTGGTTTCCTGAATGTTCCATCCTGCTTGCCCCACCAACTTTCCCCCTTCCCCAGCACCTTTTCTCCTCCGCAGCCTCCGCAGCCCTGGCCATAGAGCCACCAGATGGAGCTGCAGATCTCCGGCACTGCACTGGGAAGAATTGGGACCAATGAGCTGACAGCACTGGGACGGGAGAGCATTCCCTAGGTGGGGGATGCCCTCCCTCCTATTTCTGTGATCAGCTGTTTCCCTGTAGCATGGTCCTTCTAAAGTCTATCCTACGTGGGAATGGAACTGATCTGTGGATGAGTGGCTCTGCTGGGGAGGAGGAGGAGGCTGATCCTGCAGCCTGGACCAACTCCCCTCCTGCGATGGGAGCTGCCCGCCCTCTCCCCGCCGGCGTTATGTCATGAAGCAGAGACATGGCCAAGTTTCTTTCTGCCATTGCCAATAGCCCTCTTCTTTCCATGCTGAGGTTTTCCCAGCCCCAGTCATCATGTCTGGCTGTCTGCAGCCTCCCCAGTCACCCAGCCGCTGAGGGGCTACTCCCTTGCCTGTGCCTGAGAAGTCAACTCTGGTGGAGACCACATCCCTGTGGGGGTCCTTATTTTCTTGCTTGAGTCTCTCTGCTCTTTCACAAGGGCAGACCCATCCCTTGCTCCTCTGTTAGTCTTCTGCACACCCCCTGTGCTCCCCATCCACAGCCTCATGTAAATATGCTGCTTTTGTCTTGATGTCCTCCTTGCCTCTGCCTACTTGTCTGTCCGTCTCCTCATGCTGTTTGAGCATGCCCTCTCCATCATGCAGCCCCTTCACCCCTCCCCAAAACTCAGAGCCACCTGAGAATGTGTAGGTTTCTTAGCCGTGGTCTCATTTTTGGGGTCCTTTTCAGGATACCCTTTCCAACATGCAGCTGTGCCCATCTCCCACTTGTTTCTTAGCAAACTGTCCTCAAACTGCTTCTTTCTGTGGCTCTTGGCACTTTTGGAGTACAGAGCAAGTCCTTGCAGCTCGGTGCAGCCCCAAGGTTGGTGAGCAGTGGCCAGGCCCCCAGCTAGCATGGGAACAGTGGAAGGTGGCTGAGGGAAGAAGGATGCTCTCTCTCTCTGTAGGTCCTGGGTGTCCCCTCCAGTCTGTTTGAGATTGGGCTCTGCTGTAGCCAACTCTCAGCTCACGCCTGGCACTCACATGCAGCCAGGGGCAGTAAAACCTCCTCGGGGATGTTTTTCTGGCTTTTCACCACAGCCAGACTGATAAATTGCTGTCTCCGCGCCTGTCTCCCTGGAGAGAAGCTCTCACCACTCTGGCAGGTTGCGAGGTGCCAGCAAAAGCAAAGCCTATTGTTGCTCCCACTTTTCTCCTTGGCTGCCTGTTGCCAGCCCACCCTGCAACCACTGAAGCGCCCGTGGGGCACGAGGGGTTGGCACTTGGCGGCAGCAGCTTGGTGAGCAGGGTATGAGGGCTGGGTTGTGATGGGGATTTCCCGGCAGAGCTATCAACAAGAGGTGGAGGAGAGTTTGTATTTATGAGTTATCTGTTGTAGTGCAGCAATATTTCTTAATGTGCCCCAGAGCTGTCTGGGCTCAGATCCTACAGATGATGGTTTAATGCTCAGAGAACCATGCTTTGATTTTGCTTTTTCTCTCTCCTCTCCTCTCCTTTACCCTCACTGTCTCTGGTCATGTCAGCAGACCCATGAGTGAGCCAGACCCATGGCCCTCCTCCCTGCCATCAATGCAGAGGAGCCTGGCACTGTTTTTCAGTTCTGTGCCATAGAAAAATAGGGATCAATAACTCAGCTCTCAGACTTGGATCTAGGCACATGATAGGGAACAGTGCCTGTGATTTTAAGCTCTCTCCAAAGGTGAGATTTTCACAGCCTGTGATACAGAGATGCCCAACAGAGCTTTGTACCTGCCTCAGCTCACATCTGAGCTTGCTGCAGAGCCTCTGCTATGAAGACACTCTCTCAGTCCAACAGCTACTGGGATGGGCTGATTTTTCACTCCTTTTAAAGCAAAAATCATATACCTGTTATTTTTTCCTCATGGCAATTGAACTCAGATTTAATTGCTATTCTCAGCATACAGGTTGCTGCCCTCTCCTCCTGCCATTGCCCCTTCAGTGTTTTGCTCAGGCTATAAATAATTGAAGGACAGAATCTCATCTGTCGCCCTTTTTGTGATTTGTATTCAGGGCTACTCAGGGACTGTCTCAGCCCATGAAGCTGCGCAGGCCATGGCTGAGCAGCCATCGGAGTGAGGGATGGTGTGAGAATCCACCTGGGAGAGGAGGTGTGCATGGCAGAGACTAGCAACCAACCTTGACCATGTTCCTCTTGGAATAAAAGTCTCAGGGCACAAACTCAGTACATATAAAAGTTTTATTTAGTTCTCAGGAGGAAGACTGCAGAGAACTATCCTTACATGACATTAGATATTTTACAGAATGTAGTATCAAAAAAAAAGAAATATATATATATATATATATATACTAGAAAATACCTTGCAGTTACATGACATAGCCAAGAGTACAGTTCATAGTATGCCTGCAAGACTGACCTTCCTTAGGCCTCCTGCTCCTCTAATGCTCTACAAATGGCTTTTTGGATAATAACAAAATGTCAGAGTGGCTCACCCACTGCTAGCTTCTTCCTTTCATGGCAAAAGCAAGGAGGAGAAGGTGGAGAGACCAAAAGGAGGCTATAGGCACATGGAGAGAACAGCAGGCAATTTTTGCATGTTGCTTAGAGCTCTAGGAGGGCTTTGCTGGCAAATGAAGGAGAAGGTATCCCCACTGAAGGAAGGTAAGCTCACATGACCTTGTTCCTTGGCAGGGCTTATTTGTCTGCGTGGGCCTTGGAAGGAAGCTGGTGAGATATGAATACTTCTAGTGCGTTAGGTGAGTTTGGGTCAGTCTAAAATGACTTGGACACCTGGAATAGCCCACAGGAGCCATGAACAAATGCCGAACACCATCAGTAACCGTAAACCAGCTAAATCAATGGCCTTAAAAGCACTTAAAATGGACTAGGTTCTTGCAAGAATGAAAAAACTGCCATGCAGGACTTACCAGGCTCCTGAGAAAGAGGTGAAAGCCCAAGGAAACATGTTCTATCTGAAATGATTCTGCTGAAAAGAAGTACTGCTTAGGTAGAGCCAAAGTGATGCTGTCTCATATGTTGAAAAAATTTCCTTGGGAGGCCTGCTGTGGCTGGAAACCACAGAGCTAGTCTGGGGGTGTGACTGGAGAAGGTTTGAAGTGATAGAGGGTTGGAGATGTTTTGTGGCTGGAGGTGAGTGTGACGCTGAGTCCAAACCCCTCTCCCTGTCCCTGTGTCCTCTGTGGGTCACTCATCCCACATGGTAAGACACAGGTAGACCATTTGGGCTGGTGCTGGCTGAAGTTTAGGGCTGAAGTTTAGGGCTAACTGTGGATTCACCCTCACATCCTTGGGGCCAGGTGCGCATCACCTGAGATGCCACCAGGCAGGGAAGTTTGCTTGCAAACAAAAATAATAGCAACCCCCCACGACTCTCTCACTACTCCTTGCATAGAAAGTGTGGGGGACCTGTGAGGTTCAGGCCTGCCCAGATGGGTTTTCCTGCTCTGTCCATAGGCTCTACAGTTGCATCTTCTGATGGGAAGATTTGACCAGAGAGTCCCAGAGGTGGGGGCAATTCCCTGTGCATGGCACAAAGCTTTGGTGCCAAGGAAATGCTGCCTCAGTTTCTGTGCCTTTTTCCTGGCTTGGAGGAAGGCTCCCTGGAGCGTGGGTGAGGTTTGCAGATGGGCAGCACAAGCTGAGGACACCGAGATCTCGCCTTTTGCTCCCTTCCCCCAGCTCCCTGGCAAGCATTTCCTAAGAATGCAAGTGAAGGGATGTGGGACCAAGTGAAACAAATGACCTTGAGGGCTGGCAAAGGCTTGGCATGAGTGGAGTATCGTGGCTGTTGCTTGCGAAAGACCAGAGTCTGGAGCATATTAAACAATAACAAGAAAGGGAGCCGCGGTGGCAGCAGGCTGCTTAGTCACTCATCTCTCTGGCTCAGAGTCCAGAAATGTCCATCTTTCTGAGGAGCCTGTTTTCTTCTCCACCCAGTTCACATAGTTAGAGACCTTGGTGTACACACCATACACTTGCTTGCTGCCGCACTCCTCTGGGCCACCCCATGAGACCAGCCCTTGCGCCACCCACCTCCGGGTTCCCGGGTCCTGGATGACAAAGGCTCCCCCGCTGTCTCCCAAACAAGTGTCCTTCCCACCTTCGTAGTAGCCAGCGCAGAACATGTTCTCAGTCACGCTGTAGTTCCCTGACCGCGACTCGTAGCTGGTCTTGCACTCGGCGTGCAGCACCACCGGCAGCTTGACGTACTGCAGGATGTCAGACAGGGTCCTCATACCCGAGCTGATGATCTCATCCACTGTGATGTTGGGGTTGGAGATACCCCAGCCAGCCACCAGCCCCAGCGTGTTGGGGTGAGGCCCCTCCAGCTCATGCTCAAGCTGGGGCAGACAGACGGGCATGACATACTTCCCCATGGTCACCTTCTCCTTCAGCTTGACCAGAGCGATGTCATGGTTGTAGTTCTGGATGTCAAACTCCTCGTGGAGGATGATCTTCTCCACTGTCCGGTTGACAGCATCCATCTTGTTCCTCACGTCATGAAGGGCCAGATAGACAGTGACGTGCTCCTTGGAGACGGGGATGACAGTCTTGTCCCGCCGCTGGGAGCGGAGCACGTGGGCGGCCGTCAGCACCCAGGAATCTGAGAGCAGGGCCCCGCTGCCAAACCATTTGTCGTTGGGCACCCGGGACATGTCCTCCACCACAATCAGGGCTTGCCAGGGGAAGAAGCCGGGCTCTGCATTCCGCCCGCCAATGATGCGCTTGATGATCCCAGGCAGAGGACGAGCCGGCCGGCCACACACTGGGGACAGAAAGGACAGGGCAGTTACTCCCAGTTTACTTATCTAGGGAACAAATGAAAAGGGATATCCCTGTAGATTATGACGCATGGCTGGTTATCTTCAAACCAAACACTCTCTTTTGTAGTTTATGGAGGGATTTGGCTGGATCCACACCACTTCAGAAGCAGAAAGGCCAAATGAGTAAATCAGCAGCCTCACTGTGACCTTTGAGGTTGCTCAGCCCTTCCCAGACCTTTCAGTCAATTGCCTGGCTCCTGTTCAGTGTGCCAAGATACCCAGGGGGAATGCTGGTGGGAGGATTGGAGCCTGACATCAGCCCAGTCTCACCCCTTGCTCTGAGACCTGTCATGAGGTCTGTGTTCTCATGACCATGGCATCTGCCCTCCCAGAGAAGCTGTGGCTGAAGAGGGCTCAGCCAAGTTGCCTAGCACCATGGGCATTGCTCCTGCACCTCCTCAGCACAATTCTGGCAGCCAAAACAGAATCCCTTTTCTCAGTTCTTCAACAGACCCAGAATTAATGCCTGAAGAGCCCTGATGTGCTGACTGGTTTGCTTCCAGGAGCTTTATCCAGGCACTGTGACACAGCGTGAAGAAGAGGAGGGACTCAGGATGCTGAAGGTGACTCTGGGAGGGTTGGACAGGGTGGACAGGAACAATCCTGTCCCTATGGAACTTAAGCCTTGGGCCATGGTTGGTGGAGGTGGGGGCGGCTGATTCATGCCTCTGGCAGCCCTGTGGACCACAAGCCAGCTGGGGACTCCCAGCTGGCTTGTGGGTGCTGATGTCACCAGGAGGTTGTGGTAGCCAATTTGGGCTTGTCCTTCTACATCTGGAAGAGTCCTGAATCGCAGAAGCTCAGGTGCTGGTCTCATCCCTCTGAGTCTGCAAAGAGAACCCATATACACAAGGGAAAGTGCCAAGCCTCTGCCTTGATGCCACTTGTACTGTGAGGGGAGGATGCCAAGCCTCTCAAAAAGAGGATCTGACCTCTCAGGCTGATGGGATCGGGGCTGAGAATCAGCCTTGGAACTAGTGCAGGAGCACTGGGAGCTGCTAATGTGGATTTGTTGTGACTGGGATCTGTCTCTAGGAAAAATGTGACTCTAGCAGGGAAGGAGCATGGTGAGTGTCTCTGCATGTGCTCTGCACCCTGCCTTTCCCAGTGCTGAAAGGAATAGAAAACACGCTCAGGAAAAGAATTCCTGTGTCCCAGCCCAGATGGTCTGCTGCACTGAAGCTGACGGTCGTCCCAAGGAGATGGTTTTAGAGGAAGTGCATCCAGCCAAATATTTATTCTATTAAATTACATATAAAAAATGCTGACCAGGCTGCAAATGCTCCCACTGATGGCAGAGGCAGGCATGGAGTGGCCTGGAAGAGAGGTTTCTATTGATGGGGAGGTGCGTGAGACATGGGGAAGATCTGAAGAACAGCTGGCCAGCTGCTGCCTGCAGATGCCGATCTCAGGAGCGCGTCACCCTCTCTCTGGGATTTTCCATTTTCCTGAAGTCTCTCTGACTCCTGCCACTAATCAAAAGGCCTGGAAATGGCCCATGAAAGCAGCTATGGCCCCAAAAGCTGTCCCCATATGCTCCCAGTTCAAATTAGTTCAGGCTGAAACATCAAGCAGAGATTCAGGGAGCAGCTGCCACAAAAAGAACAGCCACAGACCAGGAGTTTTTTGGGAGTTTTCTGTAGTTTTGTAGGATGCAGGGAATCTCAGGGGTCCCTCCTCTGCAGTGTCTCAGCATGTCTGGAGAGCAGATACCCTCCATGGGGCTGAGCCAGTGTGGGGACCCTGGGGTGGTTGCAGCTGCAGCTGCTGCATGGCAACTGGATCCCTGCACCTCTCTGGAGAGCCTTCCCTACACACTGGATCATGATCCACACCCAAACTGCCTCCAGGCCCCCGACCTGCCAGCCAGACCTGGCCCCGCTCTTATAGCTATGGCCCACAAACAGCCCAGAGACTTTTGTTTAATCCTGAGTGGGCGCCTGGCCTAGAAACTTGCTGGCTGCAAACATTTCTGCCACTGCTCAGACTTGGGATTTTCCTTCCCTGCAAAAGTAGATGAGTTTTTCTGCAAGGCTTGAAGAGGTGATAATTGCTACTGGATGTCTACACACTGCCTATGGGAGCTGACAGCCAGGCAATGCTCTGCCCTTGGCTGGAGCCATCTCCAGGGATGCTGGGGGCTGAACATGGACAGTGGTCTCTGCCCTGGGACTGCTGGCTTCCTTGTCTGCCAGAATGGGGAGCTTGGGGAGCCCTGACAGCCAGGATGGCTGTGACCCCACTGCTGCCCTAAACTGCCAGGGACATATGGCCTCATCACTGCTGCCCAGTGCCACCACTGCAGCCTGACCATCTGAGCCAGCTGGGACAGCAGAAAGACTCTGTCCCCAACCCTCCCCTGGCCATTCACTGTGGCAGTTGGATACGAACAGCCAAGTCACTGTCACCAGGGAGCATGGTCTGGTCAGGCATCCCCTCCCTGCATGTCCCTGCTCTGCACCCCTTGCTGAGCGAGGGGAACCAGCTGCCCCAGCACCAGTACCTGGTCGGCAGGACGGCAGCTTGGTCCCCAGCTCCTCGCTCCTCCACACCCCCGAGGCGTCGCACGTGTAGGTGGCTGCAAGAGAGCAAAGTGTTAGCTCGTCTGTGGTCCTGCCATGAGGGAGTGTCCTTTGCAATGAGGAGACTTGCCCAGTGGTTAGGACCCTGAGAACCCTTTTTCAGGTGACCTGCCTTTTAAAGCTCTCTGTGCTCCACTCTCTGGCGGGCCCTGGCAGCCCCTGTCCCCATGCAGGGGACATGCCACAATCCTCAGTTTCATTGCCTTGAGCTGTCTGGAGGGCAGTGCTGTGCCTTCAGCCTCTGCTGGCAACAGCCTCCACATAAATACTGCCAGTGCCCGATCTGCTAATGCATACGGGATGCTGGGACCAGATGCACAGGGCCAGTGGGAGATACAAGCAGGGAGACAGGAATGTGAGGAATTCCTTTGGCTTCGCTTGCCTAGGGAGGAGGAGAAAGATGGTCTGGGGTGTGTACACAAACTTTCTGCTGCCCAGAACTGAGTTTGAAGGGTGCAGAGACCTGTAGTTCTTGTCAAAGTACCTTGTACATTTTCTGTTGTTGTGGATCAGGAGGACTGGGGGGAAAACCCAGTCTGATATGATCCTACTTCTATCTGTTTAGCTTTGGCTATGCTGAACATTTGGTTGCTGGGATGAGGAGCCTCACAGAGCCCCTGCTGAGGCTGCTGGACCTGGTGCTCTCTCCAGCAGCAGCTCCTTTCACTTTTCCATAATTCTATAATCTGCATGGAGCAAATGGCAGGGCGAGAAGGCAGAATGCAGAACACCCACACTGCTCTGCCAAGGCTGTAAAACACCCAGGCAAAGCACGAGGAAGGTCCAACTCCCTCCTACCTCACTGAGGAGCAGGATGTGTCCAGTCTGACAGTCCAGGCAGTGCAGACGCAGGGTACGGTGCGTGTAGGCTACATCCACAGCCTGCTGTTAGCAGAGCACCCCGGAGCAGCCACCCCAAGCTCCCCCCACTTGCAAACGCACACGTGCGTGGCCACGCGCCCACCTGCGCTGTATAGTGGGGACGTGCCCTGGCCCCACTGCTCACCCGTGCTGTTGGGGGCCATGTGGTAGTAGGGGTGCTGGCAGTGGTACTGGATGGCTGCTCGGTAGGTGGTCAGGTTGTCCCTGGTGGAGTAGGTGACAAAGCCATGCTCCAGCTCCGGCGGCGCTTTGCAGTCAGCAACTGAAACCCAACACAGAAGGGGAGTTGAACCCTGTGCTGTTTCTTGGGGTATCCAGACAACCAGCAGGCAGGTAGTGCTGGGCTTTGGCACTGGTCCTGTGGGGCTGAGCATGGGCCCATATAGCCCTTCTCTAGGGCACTGCAGGAAACTCAGCCTGACATGGCCTCAGACAGCAGCAGAAGGCTCTCTCTCAGTCAGGACAGCCTGGCTCTGTGAAACCCTCCCACAGACAGGGCATGCACAGACAGGGCATGCAAACGGCATGGCTCCCCTGCTGGTTGTAGTGCCAGCACCATTCATGCTGGTAGAGAACCCAGTCCTGGGAACCCCTCCATTTAGTGTGAGATCTCCCTGCTATACTGTTGAGAGGGGAGGAAGCCTGCTCTCGCAAGTGAGAGCTGATGTGAGATGGTCTCACAGTACATCTTTGCATCCCTTAGGAGTGGGCAAGGAGAAGTAGGCAGTAATTCACCAGCCTATGCTGTGAATCAGGGGTGCTCCTCTATGCACAAGGTTTTGCCGAAAGCATGGTCCAGTCCTTCCTACTCTGGTCTTGCTCACCAAACAGTGCTGTTAAGCATTTACACATCAGGCTGAACAACCCTTGGTCCTGGTTGTCATGCAACAGCAGGAGATGAAGGACATTAAGAGTGTGGCTTGGCTGGCCTGCAGGCAGGGATGATGCCAGCAGATATGGGTGAGATCAAACCTGTTCCATCCCCCAGGATATTGTCAACGTTGGCTCTGCTTCACCCATCCCTGGTGTTGGCTCAGGGTCTGATGAAGGGATAAAAATTCTCAGGGTACCACTGCCCTTCCCCATGGCTTGTCCACGATCCCCTTTCTCCTCTAGATCACTCAGAGTACCCTGCCCAGCCTCTCCTACCAGCTTGTCCCCTGTATTGGGTTTGTGCCAAACACATCAGGAAGGACCCCAGGCTGAGAGATGGTTCATCCTCCAAAGCCAGGAGACACCCTTTTGGAGCTATAGCTCCCTGTCATGTCACAGAACACTCAGGAAATGCTGTGCAGCTTCCCCCTGCCCCATCCTGGGGGACCTGCCCTAGTGGAGGACAGGAACCAGGGTCTGATCCTGCCAGGAAATGCAGTGCTGTGGAGTAGGGTTCTGCTATGTTTAGGATGAGGGCTTGAGTAGGGGATGGTTGACTGCAGAAAGCAGCTCCTGTGGATAAGGGATGACCCTCTGTGGATGTGAGTCTGCATGTCCTCCAGATTGTGAAGGGAGTGAGTACAGGAGTCCTAACTCCTCATGAAGTGATCCAGGCTAACAAAGAGAGAATTTACCCAAAGTAGTAGCTGGAACAAGGGATATCTTCCAATGCTCAGGGTTGCCTAATTGCTTGGGTGAAAAAAGCCTGATTTATGGCAAAATGCTGCAGCTCACTATTCACTAGGGTCCCCTTCACCTTCTGTAGGGACAGCAGGTGATGGAATGAGTGTGTGGGTGCAGCCAGGCTGCGTGGATACTCTGGGTACCTGTTCCCTTGCAGGAAGGAGGGAATGAAAGTTGGGGGACCATCCTGGCTGGCACCTCTACTCTGGGGTTATTTATGGCTGTAGGGAAGCATCCACCAGCCTGAAGAGCCCATCCCACCCCTGTGTGTCCCCGAGGCCTGGGCAAACCTGATGCCTGGAGAATGGGCTCTTGCAGAGAGGTGTTGCCACACCAGTGTCCCAGGTCCTGCTGAAAAGGTGAGGGGAGGAATTTGTTCCATGAGCCTTTCCGGAGTTTTCCCTCAGGAAAGAGGCCATTTAGCATCTTTGTCTTTGTAGGACCAGAAGTGGACCGAGCTCCCCAACACACACCTCCTCCTCTCCCAGCCTCTGGTCCACATCCCATATCCCTCCTAGTGAAGCCTCTAACGCCTCAGGGAGTCCAGGGTGCATGCCCATGGCTCCTGGGGGTGTGAATGGGGACAGATACCAGGCTCTGACCTCCTTCAGCTGCAGTCAGCATGAGGCCAGCCCATCCTCACCTCTGCCGGGCCAGCAGTGGGAAGCAAAGGGGAGGTGGAGGAACATCCATCCTGCTGTGTTGGTGCCAGGGCTCGGTGCCTGCAGGAAAGGGCTAGTGATGCCAACCCATCCTCCAGGCCTCCTTGTCTGGAGGGTCTGAAAGGCACCAGGACTCTTGGAGAAAGGAGAGGAAGGAGTGTTTCTTATTTGTGATGCTGGGCCAGGGACGAAGGGCAGCAGGAGACTGAATCCAACCAACCAACCATGACTGCCATGTGCTCCCCGTGCAATAGCCACCTTGGAGGGGGAGCCAAGGTGGTCAAGGCATCCGCATGGAGAGGGAGGGATATGGACATGCCAGGAGCTGGCAGCAGCACGTGGTCCCCAGGCATGACAGTGGGAACAGAGTGTTCAACTCCAGTTTCCTTTCCCCTTCTCAAGACGGAGTTAAGAAAGCACCAGGCGCGGGGGGGTTAACAGTGCCATGCCGGTTAGACAAGCCACAGAGATGGATTTCGCAGCCAGGCCAGCAGCAAAGGGAGCCTGCCCTGGGTACTGGATAGATCAGAGAGGGGCATCAAGACAGGCTGCCCGTCGGGGCGGCACGGCCGAGCCAGCCTCACGCGGCCACTTGCTCCGAGCCAGCTCTTCCCTCTGTCTGGTTGTCGGCTCTATCTGCAGCTGCACCGAAAGCAGAGGGGAAGGAGGAGAGCAGAGAGAGAAAGCCCAATTAGTAGATGAGCAGAGAGAGACATGCAGGAAACTCAGCCCCCAAAACACCAGAAATCGTTAATGAGCGCCTGGCGAGCTGTGCCAGGATGCTGTGGATGCCAGCAGAGCCACAGCCTTACTGGGGACCCTCTCACTCTGCTGGGCCAGGGCAGCCTGGGGGCAGTGGCTGGGAGAAGCTGTCACAGGTTTTTGTTTAGCCTCTACAGGCTATGGAGCTAGATTTTATCCACACTGGCTGAGAAGTTTCCCATTTTCTGCATTGCTTTCTAAAACCGTTTTTGCCTGTGCCCTGCCTCTCCCAGATATCCTGGGGAGGTGGGAGGCTTGCAGTTTGGAGGGATGAATTGCCCATTTAGGGGTTTCTTGGCTTCCAAAAAAGTCTTAGAAATTTAGTGTAGTGAGTCATATTACACAAGAAGTGATCATTATTCCAGCTGGAATAATGAAGAGAATAATTTAAACTTTCTTGGAAAAAACAACTTTCTGGGGTTAAAAATATTTACCTGGAATTTCATTCTATTTTTTACATGATGCAAATTTTTATCTGATCACTGTTCAAGCTGTATACAATCAATGGGAGACTGTGACAATGAGAGTGTAGGAGTGGGGAGTTCCTTGGCAGGGCAGAGGCATCGCTGACCCTACACTTTCTAAGGAGCTCTTTCAGATATGATTCTATTTAGTAGGTCTCAGAGCATCCCAGTTTCCATTTTGAGAGAGAAAACATGAATTAAAACTCCAGAAATACTCTTATAAGGTAAGATCCAGAATATTCTTAAAAGAATAAGGATCTGCCCAGATGAGGATCCCAACATCCCTAGAAAGCATTTCCTCCTGCATCTCCTGGCAAAGGCCTGGGACACTCTCTGAGTGAGTTTGCTTCTTTTCTCCTCTCTGGGCCAGCCTTACAACAGACTGAGCAGCAGTGAGAGCCTCCCTGAGGGCTGAGGGGTTTGGGGTAAAGGGAAAAGGTATTATCAGATACATCTCCCAAGCCTGAGCTGAGAGGGGGGCTGGGTTAGATGAAAGAAGAGATGATGCAAATCATCACCTGGTCTTTCAAATGGCTTTTCTTTTCTTCTCCCCTTTTCTCCCATTTTATGGTTTGTTAATATTTGGACAACTTTTCTCTCCCCTTTCACTTAGCCGAGCAGTGCCAAGTTTAGGTTAGTACTTGGGACTAATGCCCTGGGTCTTGACAGCCTCCATTGGGAAGGAAATTTGGACCAGGAATTGGATTATCCCAAATTATCCCAGATTTATCTGACAGAGCCAGTGCTCAAGAGCCAGGCTTGCCCTTTCTTTGACAGGGAGACAGCAAAAAAGGCTCACAAATTAAGTTATATGAGTAATCTAAATAAGAGAACCAATCTCCTGCTTGTGGTATTTGGACTGAGCCCTGTTACGTTATCCAAGAACAAGCCAAAAGAGCTTTTGCAGGGTTACGTAGCCTCTCTGGCTGGGTTTGTGTCTCTGAGTAAGGAACTCCACTCTGGCAGGGCAGCTCCTGTTAGCATGAAATTATTTTAGCAGGAAGAGGACATCGGGAGGGTAGGGAAGGGTGTCCTTACTTTTGCAGATAGGGATCTTGTTACTCCATGTCCCGTCCTTCAGACACTCAATCTGGAAGGAATCACTTTCCATGTTATCCTGTGTAGAAGGTGCCAACAAAAAAACCAAAACACCTATTAATGTTCATGGAAAAGAAATAAATCTCTCGATTAAAAGGGAATTTCTTGGTGATTTAGTCAAGTTATATCCAACCTCCCCTGAAAGAGGAACTAAAAATTGCAATAAAATCATAACAAAATCTTAGAAAGTTTTTTCGTTGCCAGCAACTCAGTGTCATGCTGAAGCAAAAGAAGTGGAGTCATTTATTCCTGTTCTAGATGATGGGATGGGTAAGAAGGCAGCTCTGCATAAAGAATGGGACTAGGAGGACTTTATAGAAATACCCAACTCCATGTTCGAAGTCACAGTGGGCTACTGGTTTGGAGGCAAGACAGCCACTCTGTGAGTCACCCACACTCCCTGTGGTTCTCAGCTGCTTCCCGGAGAGGGCCTGCCAAAATCCTGCTTCCCGTGACTTGCTGAAGCTGTCCCAAAGGACCTCGCAGTCAGTAGAGGGTGGCCTCTGTAGGGCTGCTGAACCAGTGCTCATCAAGGTGGGGAGCAGACAAAACCCTGGCACTCCCCTGGGGCTTTTGCTGACTTTTTCTCTGGCAGAGGTGCCAAGCCTGACATTCTGTGAGCTTGCTGGGTCTGGAGAGATGCTGAGAGGGTGGCTCAGGAAAGTGCTCTCTCTTCTCTTCCTCTGTATCTTTGGAAAGGAAAAGTGGTGGCTCTCAGAGGAAATTTTTTCCTCACCCCTAGGAAGAGGGTAAGGATGTTTTGTGGGTTGTGTTCACCCTCCCAGAGATGCAATGGCTTTGAGCCGAAGGATCCTCCATTTCCTACCCTATTCCCCGCTCCACATAATTTCCCCATACCTTCAGCACTTTGTATCCAGCGTTGCAGCTGATGACAACCTGGTCTTTGAAGGTGTATTTAGCTTGAGAAGGCTCAATTTTCCCATTGATTGGTGGTTGCACTGGTGGGCAGGGGTTTCCTTTGAATAAAAGAAAATGAAGCAAAACAAAATGCGGAGGAATAAATAGAGGAAATGTGGAGTCCCAGCTCTGCCATCCAGGCCATGTAGCAGAGTCTGAGCATTTCTGCCTTGCTCCTGCACTAGTCTACATTTCCATGGCTCATCCAGGCTCTTCTAGAAGGAATGGAGGCTCCAGGTCTTTCCTCCAGTCTGTAATTCTCTGGTTTTGGGCATTACAAATCTAGGAGCTAATAACAGTAGCCTGTGCAATTACCCTGACCAAAATTGTTCTGCTTTGCAATGTGATCTTGTTTCAGGGCCCATCTGAAGATGCACCCTTTGGAGGGAGGGCTCTGTGTTATTTATGCCTCTCCTTGTGTGATTTCCAGAACAGATCCTTCCTAGAGACAGGATCATGGACCAGCAAACTCATGGTGTCCACCTTTATAAAGCCCTTCCTATTCCCAAGCCCAGCAAACAGTGGAAGGCAGCAGGACTTACCAATTGCTGTGTATGACAGCTTCCAGCCTCTGTTCTCTCCAGAGTTGTCACTGTGGAAGAGGATCTGCACGCTGTTGGTTTGGGTTTCAATGCGTCCTGGGGACTTCTCTCCACAGAAAGGTCCAAACTCCTTTTGGCTAGCTTTGATCTGACGAGGCAAAGATGAGTGGATGGTATGAGTAAGCTCTTTGATCCCTGAGACTAATGGGTAGGCCTGCAGTGGGGTCAGTCGGGCTTAAGCACTATGTGTTGGCGGGATGTGAACAGAAAGAGGGTGAGTGTTGGCTGAAAGGGTCAAAATCAGATTTAATAAGAGACATGGGGTCAAGAGAGCACAGGGCTCCTGATGGTTACTTCACTCCTGTTTAGACTGGGGTGATTTGTTCCCCTCACCAGGGCACTGGGGAAAAGAAAAGCGAGCTGCAGAGGAGCAGTGTGCAGACCCCATCTCACCTTGATGTAGTCATATGGACAGGTCACCTCAGGGTGATCTTCCACATCAAAGCTGTCCTCGAAGTCCAGGGTGATGAAGAAGCCCTCCTCCAGCTCGATACGGTACAGGCAGTCCGAGCTCTTGGGGTAGGGGCTGGGGAAGTCAGCGCTGGTGATGACCCCGCTCCTCTGGGTGTAGAGGTTGTCACTGCACTCCACTGAAACACAGCCATGGCTTTGTAAGGGCCCTGACAGTCATGCCCCAATCCTGACCACATTTAGGAGCCCTCCCAGTGGAGTGGGATCTGTTGAGTGGGTCCATGGAATCCAAATATTTTCCATGCGTGGAGCATCTCACACAGCCAACTTACAAATATGCCTTTGGCACAGAGGCTCTGGACTGAGAGCTAGTCTTAGCTAATCTACATGATGCAGTTTCAGAGCACAGACTAAACCTTTTAATTTCTCTGACTTGAGGAGGTCTATAGAGTTTAGCTGAGGAGCACAGCCCATGGGAACAAACAGTCCCAAATCACTGGTTTGTAGGGAAGAGGCATCTCCTCCCTCCTGGCAGCAAAAAAGGCAGTTTTGCCTGTGTTTGGTAGGTCTGTTGCCTGCTCAGGGGCCCCTCTGTGTGACCATCCCTGTGTCTGAACTGTGCCTGGGTGGTACCTTTGCAGGTCCTGTTGTCGGAGTGGAGGATGTACCCGAACCTGCAGGAGCAGTAGTACCCGCCGATGTAATTGTGGCAGTAGTGGTCACATGCCAGCTCCTCATCACTCTTCTCCAGGCACTCATCCACATCTAGGATAAAGATAACAAGGCAGAGAGCTCATCTTGTAGTCCTCCACATCTCACTCCTCATGGGGATATTTGCCACAACACTGAGAAATTACTTGTCCCATGTGGAGGGTTACATGAGCACCCAGTGAGTCCCACGTGGCCCAAGGGCTGCACACAAGCTCCTGTTGTGCCAGGGTTCCCCAAGGCTGAATTGGGATGTGATCTTTGCAAATTTGTTACCCTACCCTATGAAGCTCATCCCGAAGGCTCAAATGCTGCTCACCCACGGCCGTGTAATGGGCATCAAAGCCGGTGAAGCGTTCCTCATTGGAGAAGTCGGACCTGAAGGTGAGACCCATGTAGGGCCCTGGGGACAGGATCACTTGCTGGCCAGGAGCCTGCTCTGTGTCCGTCGTCTCCCTGCCACAGAAGGTTGCCAGCTCCTGGTCCTCAGCTTCAATCTGTTAGCAGAACAAAGGGGTGAGCCTGGAGAGCCTGCCATGTGTTCCTCAGGGATGTCAGGCTGGGCTTGGAATCATCTCTGCACCCAGCAGCTCACATCTTTGCCTGTGCTTGCCCAGCCTGCCCCCTTCCAGAGCTGACCAGTGCCTCTGTGGGACAGGCTGCCCAGCTGGCAGCCTTGGACGGCCATGAGGATGCAGCTCCGGACCCTGCAAGCCCCGTCCTGCTTACCACTCTGCTGCCTCGACCCTTCCCAGGGCATTCTTGAAATAGCATTTTCCAGCCATTCCCACTGCATTCACACCACCTTCTGCAGCCAAGAGTGATTCCAGGGATGCTCAGAGCATGGCAGGTCTGACTCCCACTGATCCAGCTCTTTGAGATGCTGTTAGTCCAGGAAAGCAATTAAGTGGGTTCTGCAAAATGTGCACAGAGACTCAGGTCTGCCTGCTCTGCCTGGAGTCACCCTCTGAAGCAGACCTTGAGAGCAGGTAGCATCCAGGACGTAGAGAGGAGCTTGGAGGGTGTAAGGGGAGGGTGCAGGGTGGAAGCCCATTTAGGAAGTGAGGTAAGGATGTGGACAGGTGGTGTAGAGGAAGAGGTGTGAAAATCAGCCCCTGGGCTGTGTCATTTCCATTCAGAGCTATCAGTACCTGAGATGCTCCCCCTCACCCCTTCCCACGGCCCAAACACTGATCCAGGTAGGGCATCTGCATGGGGGCTGTGCTGCTGGGAGGGTGCCCAGAGGAGCCTCTGCCCACTGGTTTTGCATCACTTCAAAGAAGCAGCTGTAATTTGGATGGTCATTCTGTTCCCTCTGCTGCCTTTGGAGAATCTTGGTCCTGTCCCTGCCACCCAGGGTCCCTGTCTGGCTTCAGCCCTGTGGTGCCAGGCACTGTTTGGACTCTGACCAGGCATCCAGAGCGATAAAGAAGGGGAGTAATGAGCCAGCGTGCTGGCCCTGTTGTCATATCAGCACGTTCAGTACTCTCTAGTGCATCCATTGAAAACACAGCCTCACCTGTCCCTTAAAACAATGTAATCCCTGCAGAAAACCATCCAATTTTTTACTGGAAAGCCCCTCCTTTCCTTTTTCCTTGCCATTTTCTCCAGCACTGATCTATCTTCTTCTCCTACAAATCCCATCCCCAACCCCTCTCTCAACCACAACCTCTCCTACCAGGTGGTTCCCAGCACCCTGCCTGCTTTCCCTCAGGAGATTTAGATATGAATAAGCCCCAGCAGAGGAATGTGATGAACACCACCAGCCAGCCCACCACCGTTCATGCCAAGCCACGGCTATTGAGGCTGTGATGAAGTGTGCAGTCCCCCAGCACACACCTGGGGAAAACAGTCATCCGCTTGGGGACCCATGGGCTCCTGGAGGTGTTGGAATGCTGTCCCTGTCTTGCATGGCCTCACTAAGGCCACACTATTCTCTGAATCCCTGTTTTCTGGAGACCCTTAGGATGTGCTGGCTGGGGAGGGTCTGGGTCTGAAAGGGAAATTTCCCAGAGCTGAACAAACAGGCGGAAACTTGTTCACACCAGGGAAAGCCAATGTGGAAATGGCAACTCAGCATGCCTTGATATTGCCTCCAGATATTTTCCATCCTCTCATGCAAGCTGGAGCTGGCCAGAAAAGAGAGAGACTTTCCGATGATAAATTTTGGGAATTTGGAGAAAAAACACACGGCCCACTTTGGGACAAAAACCCAATTGAATTTTTTTCTTTTCTTTTTTTCTTTTTTTGGTAACAGCATTCTGGGGAAAAAAAAGAAAACAAGTAATTTGGGCTCCATCTGGTTTCAATCCCTTTGAAATACACTGTGGTGCTTTAGAATTGTTTTTAAATCTGAAAAATTGTTTTGAAATAGTGTTTCAGACTGAAAAACGGGAGTGCCCTCACCAAGGATGGAAAAAGGCATTTTGGCCCCAACACACAGACTTGGCTGTGCAAGCACGTGGGATGCAGCCTTTTCTTCAGAAAATGCTTTTTTCTTAAGGAAATCTGCGGGAAGGAGGAATTTCCCGCCACCTGCTCTGTGAGGGGCTGGTGGCTGTCACCTCTGCCAGGACACATGAGCCACTGTGTGAGCTCCCATCCCTCTCCTTAAGCCCCAGGATCTGCAGCACAGCATCACCAAAGTGCGGGAAAATCTTCCCAGTGCCCAAGGATGCTCCATCCATGGGGCCAGCCTCAACATGGCCCCCAGCATCCCTGGATACAGCCCTGGAGCAGAAGGACGGGGCCCGGGAGAGCTGTGCTCTCCTCACTGAAGGTATCCATGGCCTCTTATCTGAGATGGGTCCCATGCTCCAAGCCACAGGGAGCAGAGGCAGCCCTCCAGCAGTAAACTAAACAGAGAGGTCATCATCCCTGGTTAATATTTGCTGCTTCTGCTGGGGACTGTATACTTTTTTTTTGTGGATCATTTACATCCAGCAAGCAGGCTGGTAATTAAATCCCGGTTGTTTGTTTGGAGTTTCTCCCTCTCGGGTCACGATGTCGACGTTTTCACTAGAGAAGATGTGTCCCTGAGGGAAATATCAATTGCCACAGAGAAATTCCCTGTAAAAATACGCTGAAAGAATCCTCCTTTGAAAAATAAAATATAGTGACACCCTCATGCCTTAAATCTACCCCTGCCAATGCCTTCTGCTGTGTTCCCTGTTTCCGCTTGCATCCTCGTTCTCTCATTAAGATTTCTGCCCCTCTGGATGGAGGCAGCTGGGAGTCCCTCCCTGGTTATGCTTCTGTGCCCTTTCATTTTGGCTGGTGCTGTGGGTGAGGGAAGTGGTGTCCCAAGCTGTGGGGCCCCTCTCTGCCCCACACTGATTTCCCGGTTTGGGGCAGGAGCTGGAATACCCTAGCTCAGCAGAAGAGAAAGGCTGCCCCAAGGCACAGGCTGCTGGGGATATCGGGGCATTGATGCTCCGGAGATGCCTCCTGCAGCCAGTGGGTTAACGAAATGCCACGATCACCAAGGGGAATTTGGCTCTCGGCAGTTTGGTGTCTGCTGCCGGCAGCAGAGAGGAGCAGGCAGTCGGCAACGCGGAAACACAGCCGCCACCAGCCCCCCCCTCCAGCCCTCCAGGAATGCACTAATTGGACTGATGAAGGCCAAACATACCACTTGTAATATATATAAATGGCTCATTAGGCAGAGAAATCGCAGTGCTGGGCTAAAGACACTGGGAACATGACATGGGGAGGAGATGCTCAGAGCCAGGGAAGGGCATGAAGTGGCCCCCGCCAAGCGGCCCCACAGTCAGTGTGAGGCAAGAACACAACACCCAGATCAACACATTGCTGCTGCTGACTCTTGGGAAGGAGGTAGGGATGAGACAGCCCCTCTAAGAGCCTCCCTCTCCCCTACATGCATCCATCCTCCCCCTGAAACACATTAAGGGTCCTTTCATATGCAAACATGAAATTGTCCTGAATTTCCATGGGAACGTGTGGCAGCCCTGTCACGAGCAAAAAAAGGAGGATGTCTGGTTTCCTGTGCTGTGGACTTGGATTGGAGTCCAGAGACTGTCCCCTCCTGGCATGGCAGTTGTGGCCATATGCCCTATTTCTGGGCCAGGCCTGTTCCCTAGAGAGGGTGGGGATGAAAAAAGATCCAGGAGGGATGCTGGGGTGCTGCAGGAGCTGTTGGTTTGCTCCCATGCCTTGTTATCCTCTTTCCCCTGCATTAGATGTAACTGTGGCCCCCAGCAGTGCAGGGGGTGGCCAGTGCCACCACACTGCTCTGCACAGAGCCATCTCCCAGATGCCTCCTGGGATTCAAAGTGTTCCTCGGGGGACCCTGCACTTCCAAGGCATGAACAACCCCCTGACTGGGGCTATCTGACGGGACCAAAAGAGAATGCTCTCCTCCTGAACCCCCAGTTCATGCCAAACCTTGATTTTTGCCTTTTATCCCTACTTTGAGCACAGGAAGGTGTAGATGGGTCCTGTGCACCTTTCTTGCAGACCCTGCCCTGAATGCAGCACCAAGGTTATTCTCTGTCGCTGCATGTCCCTTGCCATCAGCAAGGAGGTGTCCCCTCATCCTCACTTCAATCAAAGATATGTACCCAACCGGCTGCCAAGTTCTCAGAGGGTGATTTCATTCCAAGGGTTGACTAAGCGATGTGTAAAACCTCATGGACAGGACCCCAGGCTCAGATCTCCCTAATAAGCTTGAGGATTTACTCATGAAGGACTCTCAGAAGTCAGGATTTCATCATCCATCTCTTTGCCTCTGCCACAGCACTCCTCAGTGACACTATTCAGGTCACTTAACTTGATTTCCTGGTCATGGTCGTGGCTTTTGGAGTGCCCTGGGACAGTGCTGGAGACTTGTGTGCAAAAGTGTTCACTAATGAGTGACCTCAGAAAGGAGTGGGATAACCCATGGTAAGACCCTCTGCAAATGAGGAACCCCCCAAATCAGTTCCCTGCGGACAGCAATGAGCTGGGCAGAGCCTGCTGAGGAGCATGGCAAAGGGCAGCAGCTGAAAGCCCAGGGTGGACTCCATCCCTATCCCCAAGGACCTGACAGGTGGCATCCATAACCTGAGAAGAGGCTGTGTCTGATGCACTGGGGCCCAGAGTTTGGCTTCCCGAGGCAGTGCCTGACTGGTGCTTTCTACCTGCATGGGGGGGCTTCTCCAGTTGGGCATTTTGGGGGCACTGCTCCCATTCCTCCTGGATCACTCCCCCTCTCTGCCATCCCCATTTGCACAAACAAGCCTCCCATCCTGTGAGCATTTCTTTAGGAGCCACGTTCTTTTCATATATATACACAGGCGCACGCGTATATGTGCATATATATAAATAAACAGCTATTGTTTTAATTAGCCATTGTTTTAGAGCTCTGGAAACTGTTGCCTTCTGCAGACCACCCCGAAGGCAGAGATCTGTGTGGGTTTGCAGCTCAGCTTGCCCTGAACTCACTCACAATGAGTTTCTACACTGCTCAAGAGCTTGGGTGTGCGGGCAGCCAAGGACTGAGGGAAGCAAAGGCCAGGGCTCAGAGGCTTTTTGCCTGTCCTGAATCTCCACCTGTTCAGCCCCATTTTAACCTCCTTCTTATGGCAGTCAAGATGATGTAGACTCTGAACAAACAAGAATGTGTTTCTTCGCGCGCACACACACACACACACACACACAGAAGCATGTAATCATATATTTAACCTCTGTAACTCTGCCATGTCAAGCTGCAGAGATTAAAGTCACCCATGAGCTTAGAAAGCAATGGTACAAGTTCATGGGTGAGAATCCATTGAGTGCTGTGGAATGCAGAGATTCACCTGTGTCTTTCTGAGCTTCCTCCCTGGGACCAGCAGAGTATTACAGAGAAGCACCTGTATGTGCCAGATGTGTAGTTATATTCTACAGCTGTTCACTGAGGCCTCTGTCAAAGCGTGCACTGACACTGCTTGTACACCTTGCACTGATGCGGCAGAGCTGGACACATAAACCCAAAAAGGAAAATGGCCACGGAGTCATTTGCTGCTCTCTTTGATGTTTTGTAAACTGGTGTTTTAGCAGCATCAAGATTGCACCCTTACCCAGCAGAGAAACTTACAGATTTCCCGTAATCCATCCATTTTCATCCCTTTTCAAATGTAATTCTGTGGTGGAGGCTCCGCAAGCTGAGTTACAGCCCTGAGCAAATTTATACAGCTGAGATCTAAATCCCTGTGAAAAATACCGTCTTCTTACGGAAATCCAGCGGCAGGGAGAGCTGCTGTGCCAAGTTGGCACCACGGCCAAATAACAGGGAACCTTATGAAAAAGGAAAAAAGAGCAGGGGGTGAAGGGTGGGAGGAAGGGTAAAGCTTGGAACGGGGAAAGTTTCCAAGAAATCTGTTCCTTGAGCTTATTGGGTTTTTAAAGCAATATATCTCTATATATGTCCCTGGCCCTTGTGCTTGGAGAAGCTCCAGGAGAAGCAGAAAGAACTAATCAAACCTCAATGAGAGCTGTAAGTAGCAGAATGAGTGCCAGCACAAAGGGGAAATTAAAGCAATGAGCAACAGATCCTAGAGGGAAAAACTCACAAGTGTTTGCTTTGTGTCCTTAGGGCAAGAATAAAATAATAATCTCAATTATCTTCTGGCAACTAGCACCAGGGCCAGGTTCTGTGGTTCCAGACCTGGGAGCAAGCTCCACCTGCCTTTGTGCAGAGGGGCAGGGTGAGGCTTGTACTGGACGACGGGATAAGGTCTGTTCAACCAAGGAAACCTAGAAAGCATCTGCTTGCTACTGCTGCTCCGCCAGAAGCACCAAACTTAACCATTTTCAAAGATATGGACAACCCAGCTTGTCCTGGGTGGGAAGGAGAGCCCTGCCTGGAGAGACCTGTGGTGCAAAAGGCAAGGTTGCTCTGTGGCACTGCAGTGAGTGGTTCACTGCAGTTTTGGATGCTTACTGCCCGGAAATGAAGCAGACTGAAATATTTGGAGGTTTTGGCCATGACAGCTCCCTGAGAACCTCCATATCAGCCTTAAGATCAGGTCTAGCCTTTCCTTTTCTGCTTCCCTGGGAGCTGGACAGTGTGTCCCAAAAGCCTGCAAGTCGTGGCCAGGGACCCAGGCTGGCTGCAAGGTGCACCCACAGTCACGGCCTGGCAAAGTGTGACCAACTCAGAGGTCTTTCTTGCACGGGGCTGGCATTAAAGTGGCACAGGCTAGTGGTTTAGCCACAAGAGTTTCATCAGCCCATAGGTGTGCAAATCCCATTTGATCCAGTGAGAATTAGATGCCCAGCTACTTCCAGAAATCAGATCCTCTGTAGGTAACCTCTGACTCTGGTGTCCCACTCATTGCTAGTCCAAGCGATGCTGCCATCTTACCTGAGCTCTCCCTGTGGTCCAGTGGACTGACAACTGCACAATAAATAGGGAAAACTCCTGTCTTGTTCCCAACTTCTCCAGCACTACCCTTTCTCAGATGGCCCAACAGATCTGCTGCCTACCTCTCCATCTGCCCCATGATCTCACACCTCACCTTCACATAGTCGTATTCGCAGAGGTAGGATGACTCCAAGTCAAAATGCATGAAGTACAGCTTGATTTTAAATCCATCAGGCACAGAGATGTTCCAGGTCACTTCCGAGTCACTGGGATAGGAATCGGGGAAGTTGGGAGACTGGATCTCCCCAAACATGTCTGTCAGCTCAATGGCATCTGCCATGCAGAGCAGCAAGGCACATAAGGGCCAGGTCAGGAGGTACCTGGAAAATACATGTGAGGAGATGAAATGAAATACCAGCAATGACAAAACCTGTTGAAGGCTCATCTCTTTTCCCAAGTGGATCATGGGAGAGGAGTCACCACAAGTGTCCCCCTGCCAAATCACAGGGAGGCGGCGGTGGGGATGGGAGTTGCATGGGGCTCCTGTGAGGGAAAAGCCCCTTTTAAAAGTGTGTGACACAGGTGCCACACCTTATGCAAAGGCATCTTCACAGCTCCCAGACAGCTTGAAGTGCAGTCAGGAGCTTGGTGTTTCTCCTGCTTCTGGGAGCAGCAGCCATTGGTAACATGGCCATTAACTAATGGGGCTCTGATGGGCAAATCTTCATTTAATGGAAGAATAAACATAAGGATGCTTAATAAAATAATGATGCTTTCTAAATTGGTTTAATGAAAGGATCATGGCAATAACTGCTAAGTATCATTATTATTATTACTGCTTAGCCTCATCCTGCCAAATTGGGATCATTAGCTCTCAATGAACAGCACAGTCTTTGCAGCTGGGCAAGGACAGATCCATGCCCAGCAGCTCAAACCAGCGTTTCTTTTTCTTTTCTTTTCTTTTCTTTTCTTTTCTTTTCTTTTCTTTTCTTTTCTTTTCTTTTCTTTTCTTTTCTTTTCTTTTCTTTTCTTTTCTTTTCTTTTCTTTTCTTTTCTTTTCTTTTCTTTTCTCTTTTCTTTTCTTTTCTTTTCTTTCTCTCTTCTCTTCTCTTCTCTTCTCTTCTCTTCTCTTCTCTTCTCTTCTCTTCTCTTCTCTTCTCTTCTCTTCTCTTCTCTTCTCTTCTCTTCTCTTCTCTTCTCTTCTCTTCTCTTCTCTTCTCTTTTCTCTTTTCTTTTCCTCTTTCTTTTTTCTTTTCCTTTCATTTTTTCTTTTCTTTTCTTTTCTCTTTTCCTTTCTTTTTCTTTCTTTTCCTTTCATTTTTTCTTTTCTTTTTTTCTTTTCTCTTCTCCTTTCTTTTTTCTCTTTTCCTTTCATTTTTTCTTTTCTCTTTTCCTTTCTTTTTTATTTTCTTTTTTCTTTTCCTTTCTTTTTTCTTTTCTTCTTTTCCTTTCTTTTTTCTTTTTTTTTTTTTTTTTTTTTTTTTTTTTTTTTTTTTTTTTTTTTTTTTTTTTTTTTTTTTTTTTTTTTTCTTTTCTTCTTTTCTTCTTCTTTTTCTCTGAATTTCTCAGAGTTTTCACCCAAGACGGAGAAGTACACAGAGGCTGAGATCCTTAGAGGTGTTTTGTCATCAAACCTATCTTTTAAAAAATCTCAACCTGAAGAATTTGTCCCAACTTATTACCAACTTGATTTTCCCAGAGGAGGGTAGAGGGGACAGGGAAATTGGTGGCAGTCCAGCTGACTTCACCCCAGCCTTGAGTTCCATTTGACTATGAAAGTGAGCATAAACTCATCTCTGTGAAACGAGAGAACACCACCTGTGCTGGAGGTGTGAACACAAAAGCCTGTGCCATTGCATAAAACCTGATCAAATCTCAGGCTCTTTACACACAGTGGAGCACACAAAGGAAATTTAGAGCCATTAGAAATGAAAATTTCTGCTTTCTAAAATAGGCACTAAGGCCTGGCAAAGGCTTGTAGGTGTGTACTACAGACATTGGAACTACTCACGCGAACACGTACACCTGGTTTCAAAATCAGGGCTTGATTTAGGTATGCTGATGAGGAAATTGAAGCTATATTAGTGGATTATTTTTAACTTGTCTGTGTTCTTTCAAAACCAGAGCAGTAAATTTCTGGGTTTCATTTGTGTAATGCCATCACTTTTCTCAGCTCTTCATTACAAAGAAAAGTTAATGGGAGCTGAGAAAGTTGGATTGATTTTTCTTTGAAGTAGAGTGAGGTTGAACATGCCTTTTTTTGACAGCTTTTCTGAAACCACAAAAATGTGAGAAGGGAAGAACTGTTCCTTCTCTGGCCAAAGTACATGCATGGGGCTGGATGTTCAGCTGGTGTAAATGGGCATCAGCTCCTCGATTTCAACGGGCCGTTTGCTGCTGCAACTCTGTATTCCCCTTAAACACGGGAGGCAAAACAGCATCAAACTTCTTTCTCACGACAGAAAAGTCTTGACCTCAGGTAAAAGTGACACCGTGGCGTCCCCAGAAACCTGAAGCCCGTGCAGCAAGTCCTGCCTCACTCGCACCTTTGTCCCTCGGACCACGGCAGAGCGGTGCCCATCACCCGACGCTCCCTCCCGGGATTCCGGCATGCAGGCTGGGCTGCGGCACGAAGCCGAGGCGTGAGCAATGCCTTGTTTGCTCACAGATAGGGGAGCTGAAGCCACGGTCATCAGCGAGAAACCTCCCTCAACAGCACGGCCCCCCCCTGCCCGGCCGTGCCCTGAGACCATGGTGTGCGGGAGCCCGGGGTCAGCCCATCGCGGAGCTACTCACCTCATTTTGCCGCTGGGAGGGTTTCCCGGTGGATTTGGTGCGGAGGATCGATGGCTCGTTCGCGGGGGACAGCTTTGCCTCCTTCCCAACGCTCCGCTGTCCGCTTTATCTCTATCTGGAGATTTGTGAGCGTGTGTGCGTCTATGTGTGTGTGCGTCTGGAGTTGTCTGGCATTTTCCATGCAGGTCACGCCTTTCCCTGCCTGCAGCAGTTCCCCACATCCAGGCGGGCAGCAGGCAGCAGGCAGACCTGCCCGCATCCGAGCCCTCCTCCCCGCCCGCCTCTCCCTCCTCTGCGCCGCGGGGCTGCCCTGCGCTCCAGCATTCAGCGGACTTTTTGTCTTCCCTAATCTCCAGAGTTTTGTATGTGTGAGTGTGTGCCCATGCACATTGTGTTTTCTCTCTCTTTTTTTCCCCTCACAGCCTGCTTTGCCAGATGGCTAAAATTTGCCTCTCAATGGAGTCGGAGGCTCCAGCAAAAACAGAAGGCAAGAATGTGTGAAAAAAAATTCCAAACCGTGCGGGGATAAATAGCTTTAGTGGTGGTGCTGCCGCTGGGATTGGCTCTCGGGACTTTCTTTCAGCATCTTTACTTAGTGCCGGGCAGCGTTTGGGATGGGAATCTGGCTTCCAATAAACTTTGGAGTTGTGACAGTCCGAGTAAAATTAAGCCCTAGTTTGCAGCCTCCGACAGAACGGAGGAATTGCCGGGTTCAGTATTTTGCCCCAGGGCAAAAGAGCAGCTTTAGATGTGGACTCTGCTCAGGAATGAGCTCTTTAAAGACCAAAGTTTTAGGCTTTGAGCCTGACTGCTTCCTGTTCAGGAAACAGGTAAAAACAACAACACTCCTCTCTAAGCCACACGAGATTCATCTCCCCTCCCTGTGCCAGGCACAAACCAACTCAAACTCCCTTGTCTGCAGAGCTAAGTGGGAAGAAGACCTATCTGGGCTGCAAACAAGGGAGAAGCACGTAGAAAGTCAAAGGATGCAAGCGACTCTCTCATTCAGAAATCTCCTTGGACACATGACGAGCAAAACATTAATAGTTGTTTACCAACTTCAGCTTGAGCTGGTTAATGTAAACCCTGCAGACATCCAGTGGCAGGCACGGATACACATGCGGCATGTTAAAAGGCACACACAAACAAGAGCCGGGAAGAGGCAGAGAAACAGGGATGTGTTGGCACTACTCCTGGAGTAGCAGCTCCCAGCCTTCCCGGACTCCCCAGCTCGATGATGTCAGGCTGTGGCGCTGCTGTTAAAGGGGCGATGGTAACTCCAGCCTCTGCATCAGCTTTGCCCCTACAGCAGTCCTGGATAAGCTGGGAGGGGATAGAGTGAAAGAAAAAAAAAAAAGGAATTTTCTTTTTCCAATTCTTGTCTTTTTGTTTTGGGGCGGTTATGGTTACTTGTCTTGCAGGGTAGAAGCTGCTTCTCTTGCTCTCATGACTCTCTGGTTTTGTGCTGGGAGAGAAATGGTACCTAAGAGACACAGTGAAGTAAAATAGAAAAATATGAGTGGAAAAGCACTAGAAAAACAGGAGAGAAGCTCTGGGCAAAAGGAAGATCTTGGTCTGCAATTATTGGTAGCCCTATTTGGAAAGTTTTAACAGCTTATCACTACACAGTCACGAGCTCTCACTCATGCTCACACACCCAGGCAGGCTGATCAAACTAATTAATATGTAAGCAATGTGTCAAATGCAAGCATTTATTTTTGCATGCAAGTGTGGTCTTGTCTGGGCCCTGAATACATTGTGATCTTTTTTTTCCCTGCCTGTTCAGCAGGGTGGGTCCTTCATACACTCATTTTTCCATCACAGCAGCCTTCTACATCTTTTTGGAACAGCTCCTCTAATTCAGGGGTAACATTAATTCTGAAGTGACATTTTATATGCCTTTCTATGCTTCTTTCAAGCTAGATCGCCCAGGGTCAAAGTCAGTGTCTACACTGCAAGGCTGGACTGGGAAATGTAAAGTGGAAACAGAACCTCCTCATGTTTTTGGGCCGTGTTGCTGGATGCAGTGTGGGCTTGAAGCATCCATGCTGACCATGTAGGTTCTGAAAAGCAGGAGAGGATGCTCAAGAGGCAGGCCACTGCAGATCCCTTCAGCAGCCCTCTGAGCTGATTTCCCTGTGAGACTGCTGTATCCTAGGGGGTTCCTTGACCTAGTGCTTGTTCCAGTCCACCAACCTCCTTGCTGCACAGAATCATAGCTCCCTGAAAGCTCGTGCTGAGCAGCTCAGGGATCAGTTTTTTTCTGGCCAAGTCTGACCTGAGACTGCGTGGGCTCATAAAGAAAGTTGAGAAGCAGTGGCTGAACGGGCACAAATTCGGTTCTGCTGTACCCAAGTGCCTAAAGCTTTCTGCAGTCTCCTGCACCCCAATTCCCTCCTGCTTGAAACTCCAGCCCCGACACCTGCAGTGTTGAGTCCTCTAGTGGGACTCAGATCTTCAGATGAGTCCTATTGGAGTCTCAATTAGCTCGCTTGGCTAAATGCACTGCCTCCCTCACAGCAGGTCAGCTTTGATGGACTCTGCACCCCACTGCTGCAGTGTGTGGGTGTGGCACTCCAGGTAATTCACAGCCTCTGGCAGTATAAACACTATGCTGCAGTTTGCTGGTGGGGAGACAGATAAGAACCTGCAAAGGAAGATGCTGTAGAATCTGCTCTGGCTGCAATGCCCTCTCCAGCATTATTCTCGTCTCAAAAGAAGGGTTCTCTGTAGCTAGGTCTGGCCATTTACAGGGCTGTGTGAAGTATCCACTAAGAGTAAAGGCAAAAAAAAGATCACTGAGAGGAGAACATGGTGCTGTTCAGGCAGGGTGCCAGGCAAGGTTCAACTTATCTCATGTGTGGTGTTACCTGCAACATTCAGCTAGCTCACAACTATTTCAGTGATTGACAGGGAGATTGAGTCTTGTCCCCACCGGGGTTCTTGCAGAAATATCATCTGAGGTCTCACAATGAAGTGACAGGAGTGGGCATGCTGAGTTTTCAGCGAGGATTGTTTTCTTCCCTAGGTGTTGGTGGGACAGTGGAGTTAGACTGTGACAGACCAGCACACAGGCTGGGACCTGCTTTCTCACCAATGTCTCCCATACTTGAAGAGGTCATCCCTGGGGTTACTTCTCCATGTCCATGATTCTCATCAAGGACTGAGGTCAGCAGTGTTGTCCAAAGCATTTCTTTAATGCTGGGGGCAAATTCAACTCCTGGAAATAATACCGCTAGAATAAGTGGAGTTAGACAGGGATAAAACAGATGTGAGGGATAAATGTGGACCCACAGGAATAAGACTGTGGGGTGAATCTATGACTGGTGTAAATAATCATATACTGAACACCAGTATCCTGCAACAACTTGTGTCCCTGTGGGTCACGCCAGCACAGCCCACAGCACAGCCTGGCTCAGGCTCTGTGCTGGGCACATTGCAGTTTGTGCACTGCTCCTGGTCATGTTGTACGTGACAGGGACAAACGTTCTGGCAGATCAGAGCTTTATCAGAGCTGTGACATCTCTCCTGCTCTCCTCCACCCGGGATGCTGGAGAAGACCTCATTCTCCAAGAGACATGAGCATCTCTCCTCCATCCTACAGAAGATATAGGCTCTGCTCCTGGCATTTCTCCTTCGTCTCGGATGAGTTCCTGGAGCCCCCTCGTGGCTCTTACCACTGACAAGGCCCCATCGAAGCCACCCTTGGGGAGCTGCTGGTGGGGCCCAGAGCACCCTGCTGCAGGTTCTCTGCAGCTCCAGAAATAGGGAGAGCGGAAGAGCCGCCTTGGGGATGGCACTGGGGGACAGGGCGTGGACGTGACAACAGAGACACGCAGGAGTCCTAACAGGGCAGACAGTCGCGTTGCAAAGCCATCTCCCTGCTTTGTGAGCCTGGGAGGAGATAAACCCTTCAGTGGCTTTGCAGTGCCCTGCCCCTGGAGCCTGCTGCGCGGTGTGACAGTCCCAGCAGGAGGTGGCCACAGCCCAGATCTAGCCCAGATCTGGCATGGATGAAAGGGGGGATGTATGGGCATGGAAAAGGGGGGATATAAAACAATGAGGGTGGGGAGGGAAGGTGGATATCGGGAAAGGAGACTACACGGAGGTGGGAAAAAGAGGCTGTGGGGTGGTGGCAAAGGGTGGCTCTGTGGAGAAGAGGGGAGAGCATCTGGGAGGCAGTGTGCAGAGAGAGAGGGGAAAGGAAGGCTCGCTGCCCGGGAGCTGGGGACGTCCGTCTGTCCCACGGGGACCCGCGTGCCGCTAGATGGCACTTGAACCTCTGCGTGGGGAGGTCCGGGGGGCAGCAGTGCTCCCACCGTGCGACACGGGGGTCCTGGGGATGCGCTGGGCTCTGGGGGCTTTCAGACTGCTCCGGCAGCAATTCCAGCGGATGATTCTGCCCTGGGGGCTGGTTAAGGAGAAAGTGTAAAGGTGAGATATCTTTTGAGATACTTTCCTTATGCCCCTGGGCTGTGCTGGCCCTTCTCCAGTACTCATCCTGAGGAGAGGCTCATGCCACAGCCCTTTGCAGAGGTGACTTGCTGAGGTCGCACACAGCATCCACTAGAAGATACCTAAAAGAAATCTAGTGCACTCTCAGCACAGCCCAGTGGCTATTCAATAAATCAATGCTTTGCTTGGCTGCAAGAGAAAATCAGATCCATAATGCTGTGGATGGAAATATTGATCCCTCTTTTTCCCCTTTTCTGCTCCATCCTCTGCCTCTGTATGCACACCGTGGGGTCACGGGAGGCAGCCTGACCGTCACAGCACATTTATGACGTGCACGAGATGATCAGGATTGTTTCAGCAACCTGTCATTCCTTCCTCTGCTGAAACTGAGGGATACTTGGTGGACCCCAAAAGGATGCAGAGAGGAAAAAATGCATAAAACGTTGAAATAAATCCAGAGAAATCAGGATAGCGTGTCATACATTGGTTAATTCAAATATATCTCTCCTACTGTTGAGTCTCAGCTGCTGCATCACTGACTCCTGACAATTGTCAGAGCTGTGACTTTGTGCTGGTGTGTAACCACATGTGCTGGCCCCGATTTTGATAGATATTTTGGCATTGCTCCCCTTTGTATTTCACTGGCAGGGAAGCCCCTGAATGCTTTTGAGAGAGTGAGATTTGAGGTGCTGAAGCATCACCCACCTTGACAGGATACAGGCTTGGCTGAGCCTACACCACTGTTGAAGGAAAGGCACAAGACTTGTGAAGCATCGAGACACTTTTTACCCATGGAGGCAAGCAGCAGAGCATCACTTGCACACTTTTGAGAGAAAAAGATCTCTGAAACTTATTTGGAGCAATCCATGGGAAATCTGGGGCAGGGACAGGCTTTGATAGCTATGGTCCTGCCTCACAGCCTGATATCCCAGACCCTCCCTTGTCCAGAGGAGCACTTGACAAGGCAAGGGCTCTGTTTTCCATGCCTGGGTGCCCAGACACAGCACCCTTTGCTTGTTCAAGCACTTTTCTTGGTGGCAAGTGAGTCCCTGGGGAGCTCTGGACCCTATAAGGGTCATACCACAACCAGTCCCTCTCTGTGCAAACCAGTGTCCTTTCAAGAGGCAGCACACAGTTGCAATGCTTTCAGACAAGCCCAAATCACTGTGATTTCCCCCTGACTGAGTGGCCATGAAATTGCAGTGGGACAGAGCGTGGCGTGACTGAAGTGATTACGTGGGTGGCAGGGGATGATAGCAAATCCATGGTGTTGGAGGGCACTGCACGCTGTGCTGTGCTCCCAAGCACAGATAACATGAGCCGGCTGAGCTCAGTCAACAGCTTGTTTGCAGGGCCTTGCCTCCCTGGTAAAAAAAAAAAAAGAAAAAAAAAAAAGAAAAAAAAAAAAAGACACAGAAAAATCTCAGAGTATTGTTTCCTTCTGTTTTTTCAGTTCCAGAAACTTGGCCTTGCTGAAGCTGGTGGGTGTTGAACCATGATGTGAGTCCTTGCTGGCCCTGATAGCACCAGCCCCTGCTCACATGCGCGGGGTTCATCGCAATACCCCACATCTTGTAGCTCCCAACATTTGGGTCTGCAGTCCCTGTTCCAGATGTGTAACTCTCTGCCCTAAATGTAGCCTCTTTCTCCTCTTGGGAAGCCTGAAAACCAGTGTTCTGGGGAACCTAAAGCCTCTTGCTACTAGGGAAAATGAATGTCCATTTTCTCTCGGGACCAGTAGACCTTTCAAAGCTCCCCCAAGGGGAAGCCCTCTCTGCTGTAATCATTTCTAGACTTGGTGGTGGTGAGGCTGTGATGGATGTGGAAGCCCGCAGGTCTTTGCTACTTGCAGCGATTAACAATCCCATCCCTGCAGGTGATGTGCTGGGGCCACCTGCTCTCCAGGCTCTAGGTTATGGTGGCACCAGGTAGGATGGTGACCAGGGAGCAATTTGTCATGAGCGGTAGCTTCCAGTGGTGCCACTTGGTCCTTGGTGGAGCCAGGGCAGGCAAGCAATTTGCTGTGTGTCTCTGGTCCTGGGGACACTGCCCATGTGTGCCATGACCAATACATATTTATGCTTTAGGCCCCTGTCTATGGTAAGAAGCATTTTTAAGGCTGGTGGTGGTGTCCTCACGATTTTGGCTATCTCAGACAACACAACCTAGAAGGAAAAGGATCTAAGAAAGGCTTGGTGCATGGAGACATCTGGGACATCCAATACTTCTGGACTTGGTGAGGCCAAAACTAAATGGCAAAGCTCTGGTGCTGGAACTGGTTCAGTGGTGAGGCAGCTCATACAGACAGCAGTGCCAAGTGACTAATTTGCTCCTGGCCACAAGTGGGAACTGCTGCTGCCAGCATGGAAACCCACATTTGCAGGGCCTTTCAGTCACTCCAGGGATTGCCCCTCTAGCTTCCAGCCTCTGGGGTGGAACATAACAGCTGGGTTACTGAAAAGCTGATAAGGCTGGAAGGCAATGGCAGTCGTTGCAAGAAGAAAGTGCCTCAGACAAGTCCTTTGACCACTGACAGTGGTGTGCACCGTGTTACTGCTGAAGAGATCCCCAGGTCCCCACAGCCACAGCTGGATGTGTGCCTTGCACCTTACACATCCATGGAGACCCAATGTCCCCTACCTCAGTTCCCCTTGGCATCCCTTTCTCGTGGTGAAGGCTGTCCAGACACATGAGGTACTCTGATATTGGAAGGGCCAAGTCATTAAACACAAGGACAACACAAATATCAAAGTCATCACACAACTAACTGATAAGCAGAGGGGAGTAAAGAGGACTTGGGGAATGAGGAATTCAGGAGAGGACTGAGAGCTGTTTGCCTGCCTATGTGCCCTGGCCTGAACCAGTTTGGGAGCAGCCATTCTTCATGTGGGCTTTGTGAGCCTTGTTGTGGAGTATTATCGACAAGCAGCAGCTCTGCTCTCATTACAAGCTGTTAATCATCTGCCGCAGGTCGTTAGGAGGTGTGCAGAGACCCTGCAATGGCAGGCCATGTGCTGTAGGCTGGGGCGGGAACACAGCTCATAGATCACATATCTGGAGACAGGAGGGCTGGGTGAATTTCAACAACTCACCTGGATATATGAGACCCAGAAATGGGCCATTAGTTATCTTCAAAATCTGCTGTGACTTGTGCTTTTATGGACAACCACATTTACAATGTCATTCAAATCACATTTTGATTCTTACTCATGCAACAGTCAGCTCCTCTAAGACACAAAAATTCAGCTGAGATAAGCCACAGCTTGGGAGAAGCAGAAGATTGTTAGTCCTGAGGGCAGCAGTGGGCAGAGAGGGATGGTGCCCTGGGCTGCATTTGCAGAGAGCAATTTCTGCATTATTCATTCATGAGTGAGCTCCTCAGGGGCGTATATGAGCACAAAAATTGATATTGAATATCTCTAGCATCACAAAACGATTGCACACAGGTGATTTCACTTGCTGTCAGGATGTGGCCACTTCTGGGTCAGAGTTCAGGTGCTGAGAGCACATTACCAGCAGAGGAACAAAGAGAGGGCAGACTGGTGAAGGGAGAAGTCTGAAACCAGAATCTGCCTGAGACACCATCAGACACACTGTGCCTCTGCTTACAGACAGATGACATTTAAACAGCAGTTTTACACCTCAGGGAGAGCTCTGCAGCCTGGAGGCATGTCTTGGGACTGTGCTCCCATCTCAGAGCAGGGTGCTGAGGATGGCTGGAAGCTCGGGGTTAATGTTGCTTACTGGTCTGACTCAGGTGCACTGGCTTTGCCTGGAGACCAGTTAGAGGGAGCCTGGAAACTGCATAAATAGCTACAGAACAGCTGGGAGTTGTGTTGTTGAACCTGGGGAGGACTTTCCTTATGATTCCTTTGCTCTGTTCCCTCCTCTGATCTTTCCATCAGGCTTGGGGCACGCAGGAGTGTGAGTAGCTGCTCAGAAAGCTGAGGGATCCAGTCTGGGTGAGGTGTGGTGTGCCTGGTTCTTAGGAAAGTCTGGTGGTGCAGGTGGGGGCACCTGTGCCCTGCTGCAGGAGAAGAATGTAGACTTGACTATCCCAGGAGGGCTTTTCTGCAAGCCAGCTATGTCCAATTTCTCCTTAATGGTATCTTTACAGCACTTGTACTGTACTTACAGTACTTGTGGAGGCTGAGCTGGGACACACAAACCTTTGCTCAGCTCCCAGTCTGGGCTCCCTGGGGAAAGCCATTCTATGATGACTGGAGGCCGGAGGGTACAATGTGTGGCTGTATCTATAGCCGGTGTAGGTGGGTGTGGATGCTGTGTGCTACCATGCTATAAACAGCAATAAAGATACCAAACCCACACAAACAGGCCACTGGTGAGGCTCCAGCAGCCTTAACAAGAGACTGAGGGACCATTTAGCTGCCTTACAGCAGCTGCTGGCGGTGAGATATGCTTCATGTCTCATTAGTGCTGGGGGAGTGCTGGAAAAGAGAAACAAAAGGTGAAAACAGGGATGGAGAAGGGGAACCTGGACAGAAAGCATGACTTTGTATGCATTTCAAAGTGAGGAAAATCTTGAACATGTTACAGGACTGCAAGGGGATGGGATTGGATCCCTCAGCAGGGTTTGGATCACCCCACAGCAGCACTGGAGCACAATGGGCTGTTGGTGTACTCAGTAAGAGCATCCAGTTTGGACTGTGCATCTGTGGAGTGACTCTAGCAAGCATTTGTGCATCAGTGCTGTGAGCGAAGGTGAGATTAAACCCAGCTCCTGTGCCACTCAGTGCTGGAACTGTCAGCCCGGGAATGTCCTGTATCTTCTTCTGAAGCAACTAACTTTGGGGACAGGGTGGTGAAGAAGGAGAGGCCATGGGGTGGCTGTCACTTCCAGCCTGAACCAGCTGCTTTGTGCCAAGGTCATAAATGTTTTGTGAGTTTTTTGTTTGGTTGGTTTTTGGGGTACTTTTTTTCACTCTCTAGCTCTGTAATTTCATCTATAAAATGCTGAAGTGTCAGTTGGGATCAAGTCCTTCCTTTCATTTTACATTTCTGCTTAAATGAATATTGATGTAGTGTTTATCTTTATTTAATATTCATGATGATAAAAGACTTGGAGCCATTCACTTTTAATTAACATCCTTCTTGGAGAAACAGTCTAGTGCAATTAGAGCGCTTCCAGTGCATGAAAGAAAAACAAACAAACTTTTTGCATCCACTTCCAGAAGTTCCAAACGGGATTCCCTGGGGCATCCCCTTTTTCTCTGCTATGTGGTGGCCTGTGAATGGGAACTTCTCTGTAGGATTCTTCTGTGTTGTGCTGTTAGGGAGTCCTCAACACCTGGGTGACCTTGTGCAGCCCTCCCATGCGAGGCAGGGGTCAGAAGGGAGGGGAAGGAGGCAAATGTACAGCTCCACTGGATGGGGGTAGGTGGCTTGGAATGGAAGGAAGAGCAGCTGGGATTTCCCAGGTGGGAGGGGTTATGACATGAAGTTCCATTTCTATCTTTGCAGCAGCCCTGCTGTGTGGGGGGGAATTGGACCCCTTGAGCTCCCTATCCCCTCAGTTTTGGCTGGACACAGCCTCGTGCCCTTGTGCAACTCAGAGAGTCTCTTGCTTTTCCTTCAGCAATTTAGATCTGGCAAAATGATCATGGAGTGATGCCTTGATGGCAAGGCAATAACCAGCTCTCCTCTTTAGCACTCAGACAGCATTGCTTCTCTCTCCCGTAACATTATTCATGAGCAAATTGTTATATTGAGCTGTGCAAATTGCCCAGGAGCTTCTGCTGGGAGCCTGAACCTTTCCTGACACATAAACCCAATCTGTCTGAGCGTACCTAATGATCAAACGTGGTCTGGCTATCAGCATCTCTTTGGGCAGCTGGGTCAGTGGTGGCTTCTGCTCTTAGTGTGGCTGGTAAGAGGAGGCAGCAAGCCTGAGAATTTCCTGTGGACTGAGCTGGGTTTTCACAAATCTTTGAAAATCTGAGCCTTTAAGAATTAGATGTCAGCACCCTATGAGGAAACATCCCATGTTACATCTCTGTTTGGAGACCTCTGTGCCAAACAACTTTCCATTCTTGGGCTGCCTTTTGATGAGCGTTCGGACATTATTTGTCACATCATGCTCAACACCAGATGAGTGCTGCATGGGGCTTTCACATGTTCACTGGCTGTTTCCAGCAGCAATGTCCTTTGGCTGAGACAACACCTTAATAAGAAGCTCTTTTAATGTCTTTTCTCTGCTGCGTTCAGGCAGGACTGAGTAGTGCAACAGGCCGATCATTCTCACCCTGTAAAATATACATAATTCCCTTTTACATGGGGGATAATCACTGCAGGACTGACTCTTCTTTTCATCCTTTTCCTGCTGTAATTACTATCCCTCTGCTGATGCCTGTGCCAGTGTCTGGGCATGATGAGTGAAAATTTAAACTGCCCTGGGTGATGGGACATAGACCTTGCTGAAAAATTTAGATGTCTAGTATCCAGAGAAGGCTGGCCCATAAATAAAGGATGAAGTCCCCACTGCAGGAGGGGGAGAGCTAGTGCAGCTCCAGATTTAACACCTTCCTGCCCACCTCCATCCATGCTTGGAGCTGTGGTTGTTTTCCTTGCTGAAGTCTGGGAACTTGTCGGAGACCCAGGGTATCAGGGGCTGGAGACTCTGTGCTCGGAGGCCTGCCTGAGTCACTATGTGTCTGCAGGAATCCTGGGAGTTAAGAATAAATTGAAAGCAACCATCCTGAGCTCAGGTGGGCATGTTGATCCATTTAGCTTTAGAGCTAAAGCCGCTGGTACCTGTGGAGCAGAGAGGCTTAGCTAAAGCAGAAGTAATAGGTCAGGTTTTTTCATTGGAAAATGAGGAATACAAGTAATTAATCTCCTTGCAACATGGAGGGGATACTGGAGGAGAGTGATTATACCATGCTATGAGCGCTAGCATGAATAACCCACTACCCTTTAAAAGGTCAGTGATTTTTAGTTTTACAATGGAGGGCTGTCTCTATTCCCACATCTATTTGGAGGTATTTTACTGTCAGCTTGCAGATCAGCCCAGAGAGTCACAGATGAAATGACAATTTGGTGAAAAATCTCTCCCAGTAGTAAGTTGCTATTTCTGTGTGTTACTGATTGTGCTGCTGAGTTCACTGTAAAGAACAGGGGTTAGAGACCTATGGCATCATCAGCTCTGACTACCTTCTGTCACATGCACAACATCACATAGACTTCAGGGGTCCCTCCCCCATCTTCTGCTGCTGGCAAGGGCTCATGCAGCATGCACACATGAGGTTCAGTCTCCCCCTGGACTTTAGTCCTCAGTCCACAGTGATTTAAATAGTTGCATGGAGGAGGGAATTGTGTGGGATGGACCAGTGTTTTGGGAGGATGCAGTGCCACTTCTTGTCTCCTAGGTGGTAATTTGCTCTGAATGTGAAATCTGTCATTTCCAGCTTCATGTCCCAGGAATGAGTTGAAGGGCTTGGCTCCCTGTCCCTCACCCCAGCACCAGGAACCTTCAGCCAATTACCCCATTTCAGCTAATTGCCCTATTTCAGACAAAGCTGGCATGGGACAGTCTCAAAGATGTTAAATTCCTCTTCAATGAAAGGTGGAGGAGAAAAATCCAAATTGGTGTCTCCAAGGGATGAACTCAACAGCATCAGACATGTGAGAATCCATTTGGGAAAGTCCCTGAAGAGCCACCTTTGTGGCTCTGCTGCCTGTGGAAGACTGTGTGTGAGCAAGCAGGATGCAGACACAGGCAGGTCACAAGCTGTGCTTAGATAGTTCCGTGGCACCTTCCTGCCATTGGCCCTCGGGGGCAGAGAGACACAGTAATACAGGCAGGACAGAATATCTGCTTCCATTAACATGGGTAATTGCTTTGTCATTCCCTTCTCAGAGCTGGGTGCAGTGAGCTGTGCAGAGCAGATGGAAATTGCGTTGACACAGTTTGGGGGCAATGTAGAAATTAGCTAAGCTGCCAGGGCATCCTTTGCTGGGGTCCCACGGAGCTGGGTGCCCTCCACTGTTGTGGGTGTGCTAAAGAACCCTCCCATGGGGTGGCATGGGATGGCAAGGATGGGGAGGGCTCATTCCTGGGGCTTGCATATTCAAGACATCTGTGTGGGTTCTTCCAATTAACCTACTATACTTAATTAGTAGAAGCTCCCTGTGGAGGCAGACAACTAGGTAACAAACTTGCTGGTTAGTCCTTATTAACTTTGGATTCGGATATTGGATGGGGAAGTGCAGGGTGCTCTGGGATCTGCTGTCTGAAGCCTGGAGAAACTTGGCTCTCATCCCGTGATGTTTCTGTGCCCACAGCAGACAGTGTTATGCAGTCCCTGTGAGCACTCTGTTTTCTGCAAGGTGCTTCCGTGAGGTGGCTCATCCACTTCCCAGGACCCAAGAAGCTATGGATTTTGCAGGATCACCTCATGGGCGACAGATATCTGTTGGCAGGGCTTCTTTGGAGGGAAGCTAAAAAGCTCTGGAGCGTTGCTCTCAGAGTGCACCAGCGAAGTTCCTTTTGGTAGACTGGGGGCTCTCAGTTGGTAACAGTCGGTGGAGGTGACCAGAGATCCCTGTCTGTCCCATCTTCCCTCACTGTAGCTATTTCCTGCGCTGGAGACTTTGCAGGGGTGTTTTCAAAAGGCCAGAGCAGTCTATCCAGCTGTATTCCAGCTGTGTTCTGCCTGCATCAAGTAGTTTGTGATAGCTGTTTTATCTTGCCTTCTAATGTGTATTTCCTTCTCCCTGAGAGTGGCCCACCCTCCCCCATGTGCAGTGAGGCAACCCTTTCATTTTGCAGCTGCACTGTGGAGAAACATGGAATTCTGGGTTTTTATTAATTTTGAAGAAATAGATATTTTGATTGTCAAGTCAATCCCAGATTATTTTGGGCGAATGCAGTTTGACAGACCATTATTTTGAAGAGACATGGATCATTTAACCAAGCCTAATTGCCTCTGTGTCACAATTAGTCACTCAGGCTGAGAAGGAATTGGTGTCACCATCATTTTGTATTTGGTAACCAGTGACTAAATCTAATGAAAGTGTTTGAATCAGAACTTTTATGTACGTACATTCATTATACTGCGAAATTGGCCATATCTCCTCATGAGACTGGGGGAGACTCTGTGAGAGTGTGGTTGATGCTGCAAAGGTGAGATGAAGTGATCAGGGTTTGGAAGAGGAGAATGAGGTTTTCAAGTGCTTCCTTGGGAGGAAATATGCAGGGCTGCTCCTGCAGGTACGGAGAGTGGTGCTCAGTACCAGTTTTGGGGATGTCCTCTGAGATACAATTAACCTCCCAGCAAGGGTGACAGGCTCCTGTTTGCAGCACAGACATAGGGGAGGGAGGAAAATAACCAAAGGTATGAAGAAGGGAAAGATTGTAGAGTCCTTGGACTGCTTCCATCACCTGACAGAGTCACTGTGAAAAGCGAGTCAAGGAGCTTAAGACCGAGGATGCAAGGCTATTCCTCCTTCATTTCCAGGGGGTAAATATTGCTCTGTGCTTGTGTCTTGGCAGTGGTCAGGGTTAAACAGCAGGTAAGGGCTTGCAAGCCTCTGCTCCCAGCACCATAGCCCAGGCTCGTGATGCTCACCAATGGGGAGGTTGTGAGAAGGAAAGCTGGGAGCCTAGTGGAAGGCCAGCGCTCCTGTGCTTCAGGTGCCACAGGCACTGGAATGCCAGCACAAAACTGAGGAGTGGAAAGAGGTTGCTGGAAACTCGCCTTCCTGGCCCACAAAGTCCGAAGTTTCAAAAGTCTTTGAATTTTTCAGAAAACTGCAGACCGTCAGCTGAACGCTGCAAGTGAGCAAAGGAGCCAGGAAATGAACTTCTCCCTGAAACAAAAATCAAACTGACTCATTTGTTTTCAAGGTTCTTTACCCCAGCAAAATGAAAGACATAATCATACAGGGGAAATAGGAAGATAAATTGGGTGTTATTTCGAGTATCGCTGGCTCACATAATTTTATTGTGATGTTTGCAAGAATAGGCATTTGTTCTAAAGCTTTGGATGCTGGATTCAGACAGATTCTTGTTACTCTAATCTTTCAGTAAAGAAAAGGATGTTTTATGCTTCATAATCATAGAAAACAGCTTGAAAATTGTGATCTGAGATTGACTCCAAAAGTTCAGCAACCAGAAAGGGAGTAAGGAGAACTCAGATGACACTTTGACTGATTCAGGCCAGGGGGTCGTGCCTTTGAAGGTCCCTGCCACGGTGCAGTACAGATAATGAACACAGAGCCAAATAAGCTGCGTCTCAATATCTGGGGACACCAAGATGTTGGACGTGTGAGGTGACTGTGACCAAACCAGCCTCCTGGGAAGCTCATTTGTCTGCAGCATCTCTGCAGGTTGAACTTACTGGGAAGGGGCGAATGAGGCATGTGAGTGACTTGTCACACTGAATGGGGGAAGGACTTGGCACTGATGTCAGGGGAAGATGTTGTGGGAGCTGCCAGACCCAATGACCACCAGATTTCTGATTTTGTTATGTCCTGATGGTGTCATCAGATGAAGGGGGTGAGTTGGATTCAGCTCCTGCTTCTCCTCTGAACACCTTTGACAACCTCTCTGATGGAAACAAAACTGCATTGGCCCCTTTCCTGTCTTGATCAAGACAAGTTTTTCCATGCTTTCAAACAGCCAAACATACAGCCTCAACAGGAGAGTAAATTCTGGGGACAGATCAGGTAATCCTTGTGTGACTTGGAAAGCTGTGCAACATCAAGGGAGATGTGGGTATAACACCATGCTCTTGAGAAACAAAATACCTGGACCCACTGTGCCTTTAGGAAAAGGGAGTGAAGGGAAGACAGGATCAGTCTGGTACAGTTAAGATAAGGCTATGCCAAGCTCTCTCACATCTCCATCCCACTCCCAATAGATAGTGCCCTATCACAAGAGGGCCCTTGCTTTACACCATTTTGTAACCATCTGAGGCAAGTGAAGCCCTGAATGGCTGCTAATGTGCCTTGTGGAGCTGTGTCCCCTCTTCATTATTAATGTTTAAATCCCTTTCAGGAGCATAGCCATTAATTTTGCCGTTGCCTTGGTGTCACAGAGCCAGCACAGACAATGATTCCTGGAGGCAGAATTCTTGCTGAAAACAGCCTCCTACTTGGCTCAGCCGCCGTCCTCATCCACACCATCAGGTATAGGGGGGCTCAGGTCATTTGGGGCAGGTGCTGCTGGTCAGAGAAGGTCTGCTTCAATGAAGAAGGAACAAATGTCTCAGTGAATGCAGAGGATAAAAGGCTGTATCTTGTTCCTGTCCTCCCCTATAACTTGTTCAGCAGCTGGTTTGGTCATTGTCCTGCCTTCTTTTGTCTATGATGCACTTTCTGAGGAGGATCACTGTAACCTATCACTCTGAAATGTCATACCTCTGAAAGCAGAAATTATTTCGGAATAGTTATAGAGTAGCAACAAGAAGGATCTGGGGTTTTAAGAAATAATCTCAGCAGGGTTTTGGGACAACTCTAGCAATTCTTTTGCCTAGGCAAAATGTAGAAATAGTCAAAAGGACCAAGGTGATAATACAGCAGGAAAAAACAAAATTTTCTCTGATATGTTGGAGCTTTCTCACTGGTTTTGGAAAAATGATTCATATTACACAGATGCAGCCCAACTTGTCTGGACACTAAACCTCTAACAGAAGATGCTCTCAGTGCTGTAACAGTCCAGTCCCTACCAATAATTGTATTCACCCTCTTTTCAGTATTTCAGACTTGAACTTGCCTGACTTTTGTTCCTAACTAGGAGATCCTGAGGAGGATTGGGGTCCCCTCTGTAGTTAGGGAATGGCAATATGCATAAACATGTATAGAGTGGGAACTGTTCATCCCATAACATAAATGTTGAGTGGCTGGGAGCTGCAGGTGTGGGTTCCTCAGCAGCTGCAGTGGGAGCAGGTACATACATCCTAAGTATGGGGTTCTCTGCTTGGTTTCTTTCCCCATCCCTTTTTCATTTTAGCATGCTCTAACAGTAAAGCTGCTACCTGAATTATTGACATAAACTGTGTTTAAATTGCTTGCATAGTTGATAGCCAGTGGTCAGCCAGCCTGTTCTAGTGATGCTGTGCTTGGCTACCACTCATTTCCCTGAAACTTGGGGCAGGAAAACTTTCTGTCCAACTCATGGCCATCCCACACTGGTGTGCAAATAGCTCGTCTTCTGCTTTCTCTGAAGATTTATGTCTGTCTGTCTGGGGACCTGTCCTCTGATATGTCCCTGGCTGTCTTCCTTGTCCCTGCCCCAATGCTCAAACATTAGCTGGAGAGCTCTGACTCACCAGTAAAATTGGGATGAGACAGGGAGTGGGGATGTGCTGAGGTGAAGCCAAATGGCTCTTGGAGGCAGCCAGGAGAATTTTTGTCTCACTAGCCTTGTTCTACTAATTTTTATGTTCTGTGGGCGGGGAAGCTAAAGGCCAGGGTTGGAGATGTGGGATGGCTGTCGAGCATGAATCTCAACCTGAAAGATGAAGTTTTGTTGGCAGAGGAGGGTCAAGACAGCAAAGGAGGCATTGGTGGTTCTGGCCATAAATGCAATGTTGGGTGTAGGGCTGGTCTTTCGGTACCTGGCCATCCCCTTCCCTGGGGAGAACTATTTCCCCATGCAGTGGAGGATGCACTGGGCATCACTAGGGCCAGAGCACTCTGTGACAGAAAAGGCCATGCTTCTCTAGGTGGAGCATTAATGAATTTGGATGGATTCACTGTCACAGTCAGCTCCAGCACTTGAAAACAGTGCTGCAGGTCCATTAACTACCCATAATCAGTTGCATGGCAAACCTTTGAGGATGGAGCTATTTCCATGGATTCTAGAAGCCCTGTGGACATGTGTGGCACATCCATGAAGTCTGGGACATGTGTCTCTTGGTACCTCTGGCTGCATTGGCAGAGCAGGAGCCCATGGGGTCAGAGGTATTTGGAGGGATAGGTGGAAACGGCTTGTAAGAGGTGGCTGGAGGGAGACAGAGATGTAAGTAGGGAGGGGGAGTCCAAGGACCAGTATTTTTGGATTATGGGGCAATTTAGCAGCCCAGGTTGTGGCTTATTCAGGCCAGGATGCTTTGGGAGCAAACATCCCTCCATATGGGTTTGTGGACCGCATTTCCTGGCTCGCAGCCACTAGAGGCTGCCCTGCTCCAGCTCCTGAGCATCCACTCTCTGGGATAACAGCAGCTTTGCTGCCTGTGCTGGAGGCACCAAGAGAAGGTGGTAGGAAAAGCCCTGAAGTTTGGTTTTTTTCCTTTCTTTTGGGAGTGCGTCAAGCAGGTGCCACAGCAAACCTGGGTCCCAGGGATGTACCTTGTGTCCCTGCTCAGAGGCAGAGAAACTGAGGTAGGAGGAGCTGCACTGAAGACGCTTATGGCAAGGGGGATGTTATCACAGGCAGAGCCCAGTGCCTGTCTCTGGTTGCTGTCACATGAGGGGACAGGAGCAAACCCTGTGGGGTTTTGTGGGTGGGGAATAACTTCAAAATCCACAGAACTGCTGGGCGATCTCAGAGGGACCTGATTCTGGGTACAGCTGGGCAGACCTGATGGCTGGCAACTGACCTGAAGCAGCAGAACTTCTCTAGGGGAACTGCAGTGTCTCCTGGTGCACGTGCACCCTCAATCCTGTACTCACACACCTCTTCAAGCCCAGAGCCTGTGCTAGCATTTGCTGAGCTCCCTGTTTTGGGGAGACCTTGGCTTCTTCTTAACTCCACTGTCAGCACACTCCTGCAATGTCCTATTCGATAGAAATCCTGTCTGTGCAGTCCCAGTGTTTCTGCCCCATGTGGTGGCAGATGCAGAGATATAGATGTTGAAAGGTAAGTCCTGAGCTGTGCTGAGCAGGTTGAATATGTCCCTGAGAAAGTCCTGCTGCCTTGAGAGAAAGCCACGGCTTTGGAGATGTGAATTGGAGGCAGGATGCATGAGCTGATCCCATGGGGATGCTGGATACCAGAAGAGATTATCCCAGTGGAACCTCACAGCTTTCAGATGGCTCAAGAGCTTCTGGGCTGATATCACCAAATGCTCAGCACCAAACCTTTCTGTCTGCTCCCTTTCAGTTGGTGTGTGTGTGTTGGGGAGGGGTCCCAGCCCTGCTTCGCACGGTGCTACCTGTGACACTGGGTTTGGCTCAGGGGCCAGTTCTACTCTCAGTGGATCTGGCACATTTCCTCGATGTCCTAGGCGTCCCGAGAAGCAGCTGTTTGCAGGCTGAGCCCCGTGTGCTCCACCGTGTGGCAGCAGGCAAGGCAGTGCTGGGGATGGAAGTGGTTTCCAGGCAATCAGGCAGGTTTGGAGTGCTCATGGGTCAGAGCCCCCACTCCTTTGTTTCTCCTTTGATCTCACTCAGTGTTGCTCTTCTCTTTTCTCCCTTGCCTTACAGAGGTTGTCATAAATCTCTGCTTCTGCCCTTCTGCTAATGGGCTGCTTTGTCTGGAGCGAGCAGGATCCTCGGGTGATGTAAATTGATGTAGCTGCCGTGTGATCAGGGCTCTTGCACTGAATTAGCCCAGGTGAGGATCTGCTCTGCTCCATAATCTCTATTTCATTGTTATCAAAGTCCAGGCATGGCTTCTAGTGCCTGAGAATCGCTGCCTTCTATCTCACTTGGTCTTTGCAGACCAATGTGTTGACAAAGACATCTTCGTTTATCCTCTCAATGCATCCATTGCAGCCGGATGCTTCTTTGACCCTCACGTTTTCAATAATCTTTTCCCTTCTTCCCTCCAGCATTACAGAGCCTCTTATTCATTTGAGAGATAAGTATTTACGTATGTGTTGGTGAGGAAAACTTAATCAATAATGTCTGTGAATAACATTTCTTTGTGTTAGACCCACCAGATCTCCCCCCGCCCCCCTTGGTTTCATTCCTTTTGTTGCTTTTTTGCTGGGGGTTGTTTGAGGTGGGTTTTTTGGTTATTTTTATCCTTTCCAGGCAGGATTCACATTCTGTCCTGGCTCTTTCTTTTTTATTTTTTTTCCTTCTTTTTTTTTTCCCCAAAGTTTAATTGTCAGAGAGAGAAAGCAAACTCCAAGCAAAAGCTGTCATTTTATAGAGGCATCAGTCTCAACAGTCCCCTCCACCCACACCATACCTATCTGAGGGGCTGCCCATCCTGCTGCCCCCAGCCTCTCCATAAAGGACAGGGCAGTCTCTCCCTGATAATTGAGTCACATCTTCTGGGCACAGACTTTACTGTCAGGAAGTGGTTCCCCAAATCTGCAAGTTTCAGAACTGAGCAGCGAAATGCAGCTGCAAAATCCTCGTGTACAGACTTTTTTTTTTCCTCCACGTGATTTAAAAATAAAAGATACAAAATTGTGTATTCCAATGCAGGGGTCTTATGAGGCTTCAGCTGCTCTTTTTTCAAGGGTAGGGTGCTGTGGGCACTGGACCTGTTACCTGCTCAGGGTGAGCTACTGTGAGCTGGGGCAGCCCAGAGGTTGCTCTGGCTGGGGAGTGTGATGGGATGCTGCAGCTCCTGCTGTAGCTGCAGGGCTGGATGGTGGGAAAACCCCCTCTGATCCTTTTCCCTGCTCTATTTGTCTATGCAGTGCCTCTGCCAGATGGGTGTCATCCAAAGCGCCCTGTGCTGCAACAGTGGCAGTCTGGACCAGTCCTCACCCACTGGTTCGTCAGCACTTGTGCACCTTCATGTGGTGTGTACCAACTGTTCTGGACATCAGCATCCCTGGGGATCCTGCTCTGCACTGCCATGGACATGGCTGAGCTGCTTTTTCTGGGCCCCTGGAGCAAGTGTGACAGCTACATGTGTATCTGCCCAGTGCCTGTGCTAGCAAGAGGGAAGCTCATGCAGCATGGCGATGTGTCTGTGTTTGCAGGAAGCAGCTACAGGAAACTAATGGACCATGAAATTATCCAAGGAAAGAAAAAAAAAAAAAAAAGGGAGAGTGTTAGAGCAAGCTTCACTGCCTCCACAACCCTGCTCTGCTCTCAACCAGCTTAATGCACTGGCAAATAAGATATAGTAGTTTTATGTTGAAGACAACGGGCTGGTAAAATGGCTCTTTCCAGGTTATTTGGGTGACCTAGTGTGAAACTACACTGAAAAGAGCAATTTCCTGGGGGAAGCTACAAGGAAGTGTTATTGCATTAAAGAAAAAAATAAAAAAGAAAAAAAAGGGCTTTCAGGGAAGAATAGGATACCATCACCCTTGTAATAATAAAAGTTCACTGATCCAACAAGCTTTATCCCAGGGGATCACAAAGTAGAATCAATAAAACACTGCATTATGTTGCTACAGATTCCTAAAGACCAAAATAATGAGGAGAAGCATGTAGGTGGACTTATAAGCACCAACCTATGTATATAGAAATTCCTTGCCATTTTTCTGGAGCTCAGTCTCCAGTGGGGAAAGCACACAGAGGGGCAAATAGTGCTTGAAAACAGAGACTGCAGGAAGAAATTGAGAGACATGGAACGGCTACTTAGAGCAGAATTCAGCAACGAGGCATCATCCCCAGGTGAGAGTGATGGAGGTTGCTAATGGCCCTGAATGGGTGCAGAGAGAGCAGCTACAGCTTTTCATCACCAGGCTCCCTATCTAACCTAGTCTGATCTCATCAATTCTGCTTTTTACCTTCCTGCCACAGCAGTGTCTGAGATGGGAAATGAAGTTGTCTGCAATAACTAGAGCTGTTTGGGAAAGGTGTTATTTTTTCCCATCAAAAAAAGTCTGGTGAGAACGTATGTTTTTGTTGAAGCAAGGGAAAAGCCCTCAGATTTTTATTTATTTTTGTCTATTCGAAGTCTGAAGCTCAAGGTTTCAGGTTTCTGGAGTGTCTGTTGCAATTAGTGCTCTTCTCAACTCACAGAGAAGAATTGTCTGGGGAAACGTTAAGTGTGCATTTGGTCAAAAAAGGCATGTTATTGCTGTGTTGCTCCAGGAGCAGAGCACGACCAGTCTGGCTCTGCCAAAGAAACATTCAGAGATCATTTGTCTACTCTGCTGCAAGCTCACCAAGTGATGACAGTCCATTATGGCTGCACCTTTCTCTACAACTTCATAGAATCAGAGAATACCAGGTTGGAAGGGACCTCAAGGACCATCTGGTCCAACTTTTCTTGGCAAAACATGGTCCAGACAAGACGGCCCGGCACCCTCTCCGGCTGAATTCTAGAAGTGGCCAGTTCCCTGGGGAGAGTATTCAAATGGCTAATTGTCCTTACTGTGAAAAATTTTCCTTTTGTGTCCAGTAATTTTATTTTTCCCCAAGTTCTGCATTCCCCCAAATAGAACCTGCAACCAGGACCCAGCCCAGGGCTCATCATCAAGCCCCAGCCTAACTTCAGTTCCCTCTTGCTAGATCTGAGTAGGACTTCAGGGTGCACCTGCTCAGGACCTTCTTTTTATACCGATTGAAATAACTGGAGAAGGAATTTTGTCTGATAAGAAAAAGATCAAGATCAAGAGGAAGCTCTGGAGCTGTTTTGTCCTGTTTGAACCTGTGCAGTATTTCAGTTTCTCCAGTGTCATGTTTGTTTGACACCGACTGAGGAGCTGAAATGTGTTTGCCTAGTTAATTTGCTTGCAAACAACAGATAATCGACACCAATGCTGCAGCTTAAATGCTACACGAGAGAATGTAAGCTCATGTGAAAGAGCAATCACCCTCCAAAATAAAGGATGGTGTCCATGTGCTCTGCTAAATACAGCTCCATCTGGGATTCAGAAAGTGGAAAACATGTAAATAAGAAAGGTGGAATTATCTGATGTGATTGCTTTGAGTCATGCACAAAGGCAAATACAAGAGTTAGATGGGCAACCAGAATATGTGGATTTTCCTCCACCTCTTCTGGTTTTCCTTTTGCAAAATCTTTTGTGGAAAGAACAGAAACAGACCCTGGCAAATGAAGCTGTGCTGAGGGTCTGTGGTCCTGTTGTGGGATGAGGCTCTCCCAGAGCTCTTCTGGGGAAGGTCCTTTCCTCTCACCCAGCTGAGAGGACCAGCCTGCCTCTGCTGTGCTGGTCCTCTCTGCCTGCAGGAGAGGTGGTACAAAGTGCCCCATCCACAAGGAATGTCCTGGATCATCACCTCCATCCTGTCCACATCCCAGACCAAACCAGAGGATCCCAACTGGCTGGTCTCAGGGCAACGATGCCTTCCAGCTATCTGCTATGGCCATGTCCCTTGGGTGCAGATGAGCTCTCTTCCCACCATGGGTCTCCCTAAGATTGGTCCTGTTGAATTGGAATAAGCAGTGTGTCGCCCTGTGTCACCACAGTGGAAGAGCCTGGAGCAATGCCGGGCTATAGCAGTCCATCACCGCTCAGCCAAGCACGGAGCCCTGCTCTCTGCTTATGAAAAGAAAGTTACATTAGAAAGGCCTTTTACCCAGATACTTAATTAAAATAATATTGAAACAAGCAAGACACACTGTGTGCTAAGCACACGGTCACAGCTTCCCACAGCTCATTTGCAAGAGTGCTCAATAATGGCTGTGGGTAATTATTTTTTAATCAGCCAGTGTAAAGAACGATTGGCATGTTAACAAATGGTACTTATTTTCTCTTGCTCCAACGGGGCGAGATCACAGGCGATGTGGTGCCAGCCAGTGAGTATCCCCTGGCACAGCAAAATCCTCCAGCTTGCCATGGCTGGATCTTGTGTTTGGAGATGCAAAGAAGTGGCTGGGATTAAGGATAGCTGGGGGCAGGCAGGAGGAGGCTATGAGCATGGGGCAGCCCAGAAACACTGAGATGCTTGGGAATGAAGCTCTGTGCAAAACCAGAAGGAGGAGAGCTAGACAGAGAGAGATACCTTTGCAGCTATTGGGTTCCCGTCCTCCCTGCTGTGTTAGCCTGGAGATAATTCAGGACAGTTTTGGGATACTGGTTTATATCTGTCCAGAACCAGTAGTTCAGTCTGGGAGACTTGGACTGACTTTCTTGTTAATTAGCTGAGATGTCACCAAAGCTCAGATGTGATTTTAAGGGCAAGAGCAGGGTTGCCAGCTCTACCTCTTGAGAATATTTTGCCCTTCCTAATTGCCTTCTGTCCCACTCCTGGAAGCCCAGGGTGGCTCAGAAGCGGGTCAGCCCTGAATTAGTGCAATTAGACAATTTCCTCTCCTTTTAAAAGCTAAGTGTCTGTGTTATTTTATTCCTTCCAAACAGCAGGACCATTGAGGGGGCACAGGACCTTTTCTCCAAGGTTCATGCTTTTCTCCCTCTGCCTGCCTCCAAGGACAAGCCCGGCTGAACCCTGAAGGAAACACTTGCTCAGTTTTGGCTTTTTCTTCCTCAGTTTGTCAGCCCTGCTTTGACTCTCAGACAGCCTTGTGCTCTCGACAGTGCTTGGGTAACTTTGAACATTAATAATTCTGCTTGTTCAAAAACCACACTCTGGGTGCCATGAAAATTAATGAGGGCGCCTCTGGAAATCAATTTGCTTCTGTAAAATCTTTGTGGAGAGCTGGGTGCTGTGGGCCTTGGGGGTTACTTTAGGCTGGTAATGTTCCGTATCTTTGGCCAAAGGGAATTCTGTTATGGGCATCTGCTGTGGAAACATGCTCCTTGTTTACCTGCCATACATTTTATGCCTTCTTTACGTGACAAGGATTTGACAAACCTCGCTCTAACTCTTCTGTTCTGCATTTACTCAGTTAACTTGGACATAAAAGAGTGTCAGTAGGGTCATGTTTGCAGAGTTAAGCCTGCTGTTTCTCCCAGCCTTTCTGCATGGCTCTGACTCTTCCTGATGCTGCTCTCTGTTCATCCTACAGATATCAGCCTCCTAGGTTTTCAGGTTTTGCTTCCCTTGGGAGACATAGCAGCATCACAGCAAGTTAGGAAGAGCAGAACTCCATTTAGGGTCCCCTGATATTGCTAGTCAGCTGACCAAGAAGTTGCCTTTTTGTGGCTCAGTGGCCATGTGTTCCTGAAACCTCAGTCCCAGTGGCTGGAGAAAGTTCAAAGATGCTTCCTTACTTGGGAGATTCATTGTCATCACCACAAAGGGGCTCTGAAGTCTTCCAGACAAGATCTTGGTTTCCTGGCAGCTGACTTCATGTGGCCCTTGTGTTCCCACAAGACTGTGTGGGCTCATCTTCATCTCGTCTTTCCATCTGGTTGATTTATTTCATTAAGTTGCAGAATTACAACTGACACATTCCTCCCACAATTGAGTTGTTTTTTGGGGTGCAAAAAATTATTTGCCATACCACCCAAGTGCGGTAAGTTATGATTTTCCCATCTATGCAGATGTGCTTGGTGCCTCTGGGATTTCAATATGCAACAGAGAGTTTTACATCAGGCACTGTCTCCAACATCTCCATTGTACAGTGCTGTTCAGGAGACAGGGGTGGGGAATGCAGATTTCCTGTTCCTTTGGTGCATGTTCAATTTATTTTCATTGATGTTGCTAATTATTTTGTTTTGTTTCCCCAGGTACAGTGAGTTCTCATGGTTGTCCTTCCTTGCAGAGCCTCCAACACAAACCCAAACATGGAGTAAGATCATAGCAGGGAGCTGGATGCTGATGCCCAGCTGAAAGCTGCTTCCTCTGGGGATGACTTATGGGCACCATTTGGAACCACCTTGCCTTGAGGTGGGTTTCAGTCCAACACCACCAGGAGATGATCTGCCTGTCCTCTTCCCTCCTTTACTTTCCACTCCCAAAATGCAACTCAGTCTGTTTCCACCCTCTTTTTTCCTCTGAGTCAGTATATCACATAGTTTGTGCCCTCATCTTTGAGGTGCCCAAGGGTCAAGCTCATCAGAGAGCTTTTCCCTTTCTGCTTTTTAAAAGCAATTTTATTAAAATAGGTCTCCAAACCATGCCCCTGTCCAGGCTCAGGGGACCCAGCCACAGCTCTTCGTCTTGCAAGTCAATTTTCCCTCCTGGTCAGTCCATTAAAACTCTTTTTCCTGCCAGAGCTGTTCTGGATGAGAGCACTTTGCTTTATTAATATGGACATGTTTGCTTGGGAATTGGAAAAGAGGGATTTCTAAGGGAATTTTATACTTTGAAGCAATTCCGTGGTTCTGGCTTTGTGTGATTTGTTTTCCTGAGGTGGAGAGGAGGTGGTTTTGGTGGGGAACTGACCCTTTGGAGTTCTGCTCAGCTGTCTGAGGGGAGATGCTCAGGTTAGTAAAATACCAGCAGTTGGTATTTAGGTGCTATTGTGTCCCTTGTCCCAGACATACCTACTCCATCCAAATGGCAAGGATGGCACCTTGAAAGGTGTCCAGGCTCCTCCTTCCAGAAACAGGTTCATTTAGGTGTCGCTTAGCAAATCTACTTTGCAGGGAAAGGGTAAACTGGGTCTTGTCCCATTCCAAGCATGCAGACTGGGACATGGCAAAGGATGCCACGTGCTCACCTGGCTCACGGGCCCGTTGCTAGGGTTGAGTTTCTCTGACTGCACAACACATTACATACCTTGAGCAGTGCCAACTAGACAAACAGATTGCTATGAGATCTGAGATACACAGCCTTTCAAATCCCAGAAGATTCCCCATATACATTACATTTCCTACTTAGGCTCACTCTTAGCTGGAAAATTATTACATGTCTCTGCTGAAGGAGACGTTCAAGATACACCCACATTGATACCTGGAGTTAATCTTGCAGTCAATCTCAGTCAGTTCCAGTAAAATGAGCTCCCCTTTCTTCATAAGATCTCAGGTGAAAAATGGGATGAAGTTGTGAGATTGAGGTTGCCCAGTAATGGACTTTCTGGGACAGACATCAAATGTGTGGACCAAGCACATTCTCACACACACCTGGGCACATGCAGAGGTGTGTGTGTGTGTACACGCACACATCCCACCCTTGCTTTAAAGATCACACATTGACAGGCAGAGTCAGTTCCTGCTCCCCAGCCAGCACTCAGGCTCTCAGCAACATCTAATCTCTTCCTGTTGTTAGTGATGATTGCCATAAATACCCACAACACGAATGTGACTTCAGCCAGGCAGTTAAATTCCATTTGTTTTTGTATGATTTAAATCCCACCAACCCTGTCTGTGTTAAAAACTGCAATTTTTCTACCTTTCCCCACTGCCCTCTGTTCTCCCCTATAAACAGATTATGAGCTGGGGGAAAGTAAATGCCTTATTTGAAGTAAAAAAAAGAAAGATAATGTTGAAATAACTGCTGTCGGAGGAAGATACGTTTTCCAAGCACATCCTCTGCGCTCAGCATGAGGCAGTGGTTGCCTGTGTTTCAGAGCATTATGGTACATTAGCCTCCGCACGCATTGTCTCTCGCTTTGTTTATTATTTTAACTTCCAAGTTGCTGGCAGGGGCAGATAGTGCTGGGGTGACAGCACAGGAGGAGTGAAAGGCTCTCCTTCACTGTGCAGCAGGGCAGGGGACAGCAGAGGTATCACTCCCCAGGCAGGCAGATCAGGGAGAATGTTAGGGAGTAGGACACTGCCACCCTAGCAGTGAACGTGACAATTCCTTCTCCTTTCCTGAAAAAAAGTGATCTGGAGCCTCCAAACTCAGCCTGTACAAACACCCCGAAGGCTTAGCTACAGGGGTCTTTGACAGGACAGTAACATGTCCCAGTTACTCCATCCTTACCTTCTCCAGGGGTGGAGCTGTCTCACTGACAGAGTGGGAAGGTCAGTGTCTGGCTGTGCAGAATGATTTGGGTGAGCAAAAATGGAATTTTTTTCTTCTTTCTGAGTGCAGCCCCTGAACCACCCAGTGCTCCCCATGTGAAAGCAAAGATAGAAAAATGTGGGTTCCAGTCAGCTCCCATCTCTGCTCTGTCCCATGCAGATGGGTTTCTTTGACTGTGTTTTGTTTTAGTGTCTCCAGAAAATTGGGGCAATTTTTGAAGAAAAAAAATTACTTTGTAATAGGGGGGAAAAGAGAAAGAGAAAAAATGTTTTGACATTCCCTCTGAAAACACCCCTATTTCATCTCCACAAAGGCCGCTGCATTTGACCTGAATTCTCAAATAGCTCCAGCCCTCCTGAAAGTCTGGTTTTCAGTAAAAACACCCCTCTTAATTCACCAAATAATGTTGCCCAGCTCCACTCTGCAGGCTGCCCACAGGGTGCTCTGGGGTGCCAAGACCTCTCGGGGCTTCTGGCCTCCCCATCAGCTGGGTGATTTAAGCTAAATATTTGGGATTCTTCCTCTGTCCTCATCCCTGGGCTGTGCTGATGGCTGCATTTGTCCCACTCCATCGCCTGGAGAGGCCCAGAAGATGGGAATCTTGGGAGATATCTTCCTCCTCTGAGAAGCTATTTGCAAATATTAACATAAAGCCTATTTGTATGCATTCAAGGCCAAGGTTAGACTGAATTCCTCATATTTGACACATGATTAAGAGCATCTCCCAAGCCCTGGTGAGATCAGGGGGAGCCCACAGTATCAGATGGTGGGTGGACAGAGATGAGAGGTTGGATTCATTAATGACACTTCTCACTTTCTGCCTGATTCTGGTACCAGCACAGATTTACAAGGGAATGCAGCCAGTGGGTAGCAGAGATGCTTGGGAAACAGTGTCTATTTGTCTTTGCTAACATGGAAAGCAATTATAAATCATAGCAAAATAATCCCAAAAACTCTAGAAATGGACTTGACATCTGGTAACAAAATGGAACTGGAAGAAAATATGTTGACCACTGCCTTGTGCTCAGTGGCTGATGGCCTTGGTGAGCTGGCTTGGCCATTCCCTGTGAGCATTCCAAGACTTGGCAGCAGTCACCCAACCTGAGCTCCTGCTATCACAGCCCGTGGGGCTTTCCAGTGTTCTGCATGGTTGCACTGGACTCTGCCTTCTCAAAACCCAGTGAATCCTGGTTGGGATCCCGCTTTCTAGACTTCAGGCCCTGATAACAAGGAGTCTGCTCTGAGCTGGCCTTGCAGGAGGTGACAAGAGAAAGTGGTGTCCTGTCACATCATTGTTCCACGTGCCTTAAAACCCCACCCTGGAGTGGAGCAGAACATCCTCTGGAAATGCCTCTCTCCCCTCTGTCTGCAGGGAGAGCAGCTGAATTTCAGGGAGTGGAGTCTCTTGTATTTAGTAGCTTTTTCGTATCCCAAGGGAATGGCTGGGAAAGGGATCTAGGGTTCCCAACATGAGAGCTCCAAGATCCATCCTGCAACCCAGGGCTGAGAGGTACCTGAGCACTGCTAGGTGCTGAATGCCAGTTCATAGCAGTCACTGCAGGTGAAGAGATAAAGAGAAGGAGCAAGACTGATCGCTGTGAATACGCAGCACATCGAGAAAACAAAGAGAGCCATTGATCTCATTTACTGCCTGGTCCCTTCAGCGGGAATGGAGACAGCAGCTGCTCAGTCCCACTGCGTCAGAAATTCCTGCTCTGAATATTAGTTTCAGCTCATCCAAAAGAGCCTGACACTAAACATAAATCACAGTCAGAGAGGAATGAAACAATACACTTGTATCTGTCCTTACTCTGGTATTGTTACAGAGCCCAAAGCTGGGACTTCAGTCAAATGCTTCAAGTTCAGACACAAAACTTCTAGTCCAACCTCCCCGCAATGCTTCTGAATCAAGCCTGCCTTTCCAAGCCAGAAGGGGCAGCTCTGTCCAGCCTTTATTTTAGGTAGGACTGAAATTTGGAAAGATGAAATGAAATCACATGGCTTTGCCAGACAGCTGACAGTCAAAAATAAATGTGTTACCATGGGGAAAGGGGAGAATTTTTAGCAAATGTATGAAGGTTTGCTAATCTCAAACCTCTGTTTCACTTTCTTTACAAAGCCAGTAATTGCAGAGAGGATCTGGAGGAGTTGCAGCCACTTGAGATGAGTGATTTGTAAGTAGACAGTAGTTTGAATTTCACTTTTTGGAACTGCTTGTAAAGGGGCAGGGTTGGCTGGTTTCTAATGCAGTGTTTTCCAGGTATGTTGTATAACTTTTTTTCTTCCACATCTCTGGAGTGGTCCATAATGAGCAATTATAAAAGGCTAATCTCATTAAAAGGAAAATCTCCTCATTCATTTAATTCTTAAATCTCTTTCTGTTGGGAGGGGAATATTTAAATGAGCTTCCTCCCTTTATAAAGTTACTTCATGGTCTGTTTTTCATCACAGTTAAATCAGAACAGGGGCATGAGGTGCTTTTACTTTAATCTGTTTTTAATCTGATTTTCCTTAAATGAAATTGGATCATTTCTGGTGCAGAGTCCTAGAAACCAGGGAGACAATGACTAGCAAGAAGTCATTTATTCTGCTCCATGGTCCCAACAGGGACCCTAAAGTTTCATTAATGATCATTGCAGTCATAAAGTAACCCATTCCTTTTACCCATTGGCCAATAAATGCTTTATAGTATTTAATGAGACTCTTCTTTATTTAAAGATGAGAGGGACAAGAGCCCTTTGTAGAAGCAGAATCTCAGAGCTGTCACGGGTAGAGCTGTGAGCAGGGAGGAATGTCTGCACATCGTGGGGGGCTGAGAGAGGGATCCAGACCTGGAGCAGCATTTTGGCATCCCCCAGAAGCCATGTCTGGGAATGGAGATGCTGGGAAGAGATGGAGGGAGCAGAAGCATCCTGACATCGCTGGTCTCAGGCTCTGCGTGCGTGCAGTGCTTCGTTATCTGGGCTGTGCACTCCAGCACTGCCAGCCTGCATGCCTGGATAGCACTCCATTGTCTGTGCCAAGTTCGTCATTGGGCCTTTCTTCTGCTCCCCTTCCATCCCTTATCAGCTGTCCCCGTGCCTCAGTACCCACCAGTGCTTTTGGGAGACAAGGCTGGGCCTTCTCAATGCCCCCTCCTTTCCTCAGGGCAGGACTTGGCCTCTCTGGTCACTCGATGGGGGAAGGCAGAGCTCAACAGGGTAAAAATCAATCCTAATAATAAAGTAGCAAACTGCTCCAGGAGAATGAGTGTGCCTGGAATTACTTTTAATTGAAAAGTTGGCCTGAGATAAGGCGTCAGCCCAAATGCCATTATGCTAATGTTGATCCTTTAGCAATGTTCTCTGCCAGTGTCTCTACCCTGCTTGTTCCACATCTGTGACAACCTGTCTCTCCTCAGCACCAGAGATACATATTTTGCTTAGAAATTAGGGCAAATCATGCCAATATTTTAATGTGAATGATTAAAAAAGGCCAACACTCCAATGCCATCCTCTTATGTGTCCCCTCTCTCTTCCCCTGGTGCGCTGAGCTTCCCACCACATTGTCTTTGGAGGTGACTCTCTGACTTTGGATTTGATCCCTGCCTTCCATCTTGTCCACTCTCCAACTTTCCAAAGGCATAAATCCAGAGTCTGATGTGGAAGGATGGAAAATGTTTTGCTAAGGGGAGTTAAAAAACAATGGAGGGTTTGTTCAAAGGGAGAAACTTCAGCACGATGGGAACATTTTTTGTAATGGTCCAAAGCAAAACCTGGGGTTTGCTCTTTGCAAGAAAATGACCAGCATCATAAGTGGGACCTGGACTGGAATGTCACAAATGGTTGCTTTGGCAACGAGCCACAGTTCTTTCCCTGAAGAGGGTTTTAGCCTTTTCCTTTCTCTGTATTATTTCATGTCTCAGGCTACTCTTCCTTTCTGCAGTGAGAGACAGTCCATGGATGCTCTGTCCTCATCCCTGCAGAAAGAGAGGAGTTGCACAGAGGCAAGGTTCAATTGTTATCTTGTCTAAAAGCATTCACAGAGAGTCAATCTTGCTTCTCAGTAAATGAAATATTTCCTCTCCAGTTTATCTCCCTGGACTCCAGCAGCCCAGATTGCTAATTGGCAGCAACCTCTTCCCTCAGCAGAACAATGCTTTATCATTCATGGATTGTTCTCCTTAAATTCAGTCATGAGAGAAGTGGAAATCCACTTTTACACTTTTTGCTTCTTTTCTAAAATAAACCCCTTTTTTTGCTGTGGAAATGAATCCCACTTTTAAACCTGCAGACAGATCACTTTCTCTCTTGGTCTTGATTAATTTAAATGCAAAGTTTAGGTGAGTAGTTCTTGATTGCAGAAGGCTGGCTATGGAGTTTTGTTTTCTAGGAACCATCATACAGAGCATAGTAAATATGCACAAAATGAAATAAACCGAGGAAATATTATGAAATAGTGTATTTTGTTAGGAGAATCTTCAGTGATATTTTCGTTTTGGAATCAACAGGGAGCCATTATTATTGAAACAGTAACCTTAATAAAAAAATGACCGTGGTAAAATGGTCTGTGGAAGGAAAAGGTCTAAATCCCTGTATATAATTTGGAATCCAAAATGCTGACTTTAAAGGAAAAAAAAACCTTGGAAAATGGTTTTGTTTCTTTTCCTCTGAAAATGCTGACTTTAATGCCTGCGCCCCCCTCTCCCCCAAAAAATTCCATTGAAAAGTACAGAAAATATTTCAAGTGAAAATTACTCGATACTATAAATATCACTTCCATTTTTGAATGGAAAGATGTGATTTATTTGTGAGGAATATTGCAACTTTCTAAAAAAGTCTACTAGTACTTAATCAAGCTGCCTGACTCCCAGCAAAGTGTTACTGCTTGAAAAGCCAAAGCCCTCCAGGCTTGCCCAGCCTAACTCCCACTGGCACAGACAGCAGTGAGAGGCCCCTGGACAAACCCTTCTCCAGCTCTCCAAATCATGATGGATATTGTAGTTTAACCTATTCTTAAAACCCTCAGGGATGGTGGTGAAAGAATGGATGGATAGATGGATGATGTTCAGTCTTCACCACCGGTAATTCTGGTGGTGATGTTCCAGCTGTATGTTAGCACAGCAACTGTTTTTGCTCGCTGTAAGTGCCCAGCTGCCAGAGAGAAAAACCAGTGTAGCCTTTCCTGAAATCAGAGCCTGGGTTAAACTGCAGCCCAAGAATCTCCAGCAGGGTAAGGTCTACATTTAAGGAGAAACCTTTGCTTCTCTCCCTTCAGGGCCCCAGGAAGCCTGTGAGAATGTAGGAGATATGATGGTGGGACAAGGTTAGAGCAGCAGGACCAGGATGGCAGAGCTATTCCTGCCTGTCAGTTCTTTCTAATCCTGAGGCTGCAGGAACAGCTGGAACTGCTGCTTACACTCCTTTCTTCTTAGAGCAAGAGTCCTCACAAAGACGTGTATTTTTTCCAAGTGCACAGCTTTCAGGCTGCTATTTTTGCTGTGCTGTCTGATCTGCTTTCGTGGCATGATGATATTTCTGTTCTCTCCTTCCCTGGCAGGGTGCACAGTGCCTTGCAAGCATCCACAGATATGATCTCGCCTTCTCCCTTTAGTAGAGAGGGGAAACTGAGGCAGGGAAAAGATCTGTCACTCAGCCATGGTTACTGAGGGAAAGTAGGAGACATCAGAAGCTTAGCTTTGGGTTCAGTGGTTTAGCAGCAAGGCGGTCCTTCCCCTCTGAACTGTGCTACTTTAAGTTGCCTCCGCGTTTTATTATGTACAGGATTTTCGTCAGACGTGCAAAGTAAATTAGCACCGTATTCACAGCCATAATCACCTACCAATGATCTCATACATGTGGCACAAAGGGAAAGGATCTGCATGGGATTCTGTTCTGCAAGTATAATCCGCCCATAGCCTCCTTGTTAATTAGCTCCTCTCAAGCATCCAATCTGTGGCAATTATAGCAATCAAAAATGCATTCAGCCCCCCACCCCTCCTGCTCCCCATCAGCACCTGACAAGCCGCAGGCACATTATCCCAAACCACGGCAAGCGCACGCTGATAGGACAGAAACCTCTCCG
>NW_020955331.1:458950-461518 GCF_003031625.1 Empidonax traillii
TTTTTTTTTTTTTTTTTTTTGCTGATGTCAATGGAAAAGTGAATCTCTCTTATTTTTAATGTTGCCTAATTGAAAGCGCCGCTCTTCACAACGCGCGCCAGGAGGCCCAGGTGGGATGAATGCCTGGAGGGATGGATGCATTGTGTTGTGCTCCCTGCTCCTGGAGGCACACTTTGTGAGAGTAGCAGTGGGATTGCGCTGGGGGAGTTGGGAGTGGAGTCCCAGTACAAAGATCCGCCACTTAAATTTAGCTCCTTCATCCTCCTGCTGCTTCCCAGTGCTTCTTACTCCAAGATCTCAGTAGCTTGTGTGCAGGGAAGAGCTAATGGTGGGAACCTCAATTTGAAGATTGCACCATGGGCACTCCTTGCTCCTCGGGGTCAGTAACATCGTATTTCTTGGGGAAAACCCTTTGATTTGCACTAGTACCTGCTACCTTACTAATTTACCTAGAGGTAAATTTGCTGCTTAGCTTCCTGAATGGATTTTTTCTTTGCTGTCCAAGTGTGCAGATAAAATGGCAGAGCGTGCTCTAGACTTGGCATCCTCCTTGGGGCCTGGGCTAGACCTCACTGGGAAAGCTGGGAGAGCAGTAGTATGGGGTGCAAGTCTGCCTTGCCATGTCTGTCTGCAAACCCCCTCCAGGGGTATTTGGCATCTTCTGCCAGTGTTATCTGGATCAAGCTAAAGGTATTGTGAAAAAAAGAGTACCTTTTTCAGTCCAGATCCCATCACTGACCCACATGCACTTGGTCCCAGTAGCCATCCACAGCTATCCATCGCAGTGTCCATGCACTGGGCACATGGGACAATTCATGTGAGTCCTCCTAGGTCAATCCCGTGGAAAATCAGCTGGCGGAGCTGGAGGCAGTAGTACTCATAAGTCTCCTAGCCCAGCTTGGCTGTGGGCACATCATCCTTCAGATGGACTGATCCCTTGGGAAAGTTTGACTCTCAGCCTGATGCTCCAACCAGCCAATGTGAGAGATCACAAGCTCTACTGATGATGCCATTCCTGGTCCTGTAGACTGCATGATGCCAGGCTTTGATTTCTGAAGTGTGGAGATAAGTCTGCCAAGGTGAGAGATGGTCCAATAAAGCATAGCCAGAGCTCAGGAGAGTCCCCAGAGAGCTGCTGTTTTCAAAATTACTTGCCCTTTGGTCTTCTTCAAGGTCCTCCCAAGGAGGAGGAAGTTATTGCTGTTGTTGACAGAAAAATTTGTCCTTCAGATGCTCTTGAACTCCTCTGGCTTGGAAACAAATGTCCGATAACCCACACTCCCACACTGCCTCCACAGAGCAGAGGTAGGCTTACAAGGGACAGACTGCAGAGAGACAGAGAGCACCTCCACAGTGAACATCCCCCTAGGTATTTGAACTATTGTGCCCTCTTCATCCATCACAGCACTTTCTGCATAGCTCAAGCCTGCCCCGAGCTCATGTGGGGTCAGCCCTGCTCTTCAGGCTTCATCCCAGTGTGACAACTTGTGCTGCCCAGGTACTCACTGAGATCTGAGACACCTGCCATCCCACAGGGCTGGCTCAGCAGGGATGGTGAGGATGAGGTGAATGGGAAGGGAGGAAGAAGCTGTATGAGCAGCAGTCCAGTTGTTGCTGCAACCAGTCAAGAGAGCTTTTTCATCCCTGTCTAACCAGGATAGTCTGAGGAAGTGTTCCTGGGAAGAGCCAGCCCTGCAGGCAGCATCTGCTTTGGATGCACTGCAAGCAGTAGTTCCAAGCCACTGCCTGGGGAGGATTGCAGAGCACTGGTGTTGCCCAGCCATGGTGGCACCAGTGGAGACTGCCTTAGATACAGCTGTCATGTGGCCTTGGGGTCCAGCAGGATTTCCTCCTCCCTGACATTGCCGTTTTTATCTCCCCCCAGCAACCCCTCTGCTCCTTGCTCATCTCTCCATTTTCCGGCTCATTTCTCTCCAACCTGGACTTGTCACAAAGCCACCCTCACCACAGGTCCTGCTGGCCCTGAACTTCGCCTGCCCTCTGGCATGCAGGCCAGCACCAGTAGAGAGCTAAGCCCCAGGTACCAGCTTTGGTCATCTGCTGTCAGCAAAGTTGTTTCCCTTTGCTTATTCAATAAAGACATTTCACCAGTAGTTCCATTAGTTGAGGGAATTCGTGTTGCAGCTGAATGTCACGTGGATGGTTCCTCAGACGTGAAATGACTTTCCAGGGCAGTGTGGTTACCTCGAATCTCCTGTTTATCTCTATTTGTTTAGGGTTCTGTTTGTTCTCTCTTTTACTTCTACATATTCCCAATGAGGGAGAGAATTCCATCCAGGCACGTTGAACACCTGAGGGGTGAGGGTTGATAGGATGAAAGCCCGATTGCCAGCGTCCATCCTGAGATGGATGCTGAGTTGGGGTCAGGGTGTGCTGCTGCACAGAGGTGTGGGTACCTCTGCAGAGGACCCAAGCCTATGCATCAGTATGGAAATGGCTGGAGAATGGGAACTAATCAGTATATACGGAAATAGTGAGAACGGTGGCTGAATTAGCTAAGCTATTATTCAGCTTCCCTGCTCCCTTCCTTCTTTCTTTCCTTCCCAA
>NW_020955331.1:461539-464091 GCF_003031625.1 Empidonax traillii
TTTTTTTTTTTTGCTGATGTCAATGGAAAAGTGAATCTCTCTTATTTTTAATGTTGCCTAATTGAAAGCACCGCTCTTCACAACGCGCGCCAGGAGGCCCAGGTGGGATGAATGCCTGGAGGGATGGATGCATTGTGTTGTGCTCTCTGCTCCTGGAGGCACACTTTGTGAGAGTAGCAGTGGGATTGCGCTGGGGGAGTTAGGAGTGGAGTCCCAGTACAAAGATCCGCCACTTAAATTTAGCTCCTTCATCCTCCTGCTGCTTCCCAGTGCTGCTTACTCCAAGATCTCAGTAGCTTGTGTGCAGGGAAGAGCTAATGGGGGGAACCTCAATTTGAAGATTGCACCATGGGCACTCCTTGCTCCTCGGGGTCAGTAACATCGTATTTCTTGGGGAAAACCCTTTGATTTGCACTAGTACCTGCTACCTTACTAATTTACCTAGAGGTAAATTTGCTGCTTATCTTCCTGAATGGATTTTTTCTTTGCTGTCCAAGTGTGCAGATAAAATGGCAGAGCGTGCTCTAGACTTGGCATCCTCCTTGGGGCCTGGGCTAGACCTCACTGGGAAAGCTGGGAGAGCAGTAGTATGGGGTGCAAGTCTGCCTTGCCATGTCTGTCTGCAAACCCCCTCCAGGGGTATTTGGCATCTCCTGCCAGTATTATCTGGATCAAGCTAAAGGTATTGTGAAAAAAAGAGTACCTTTTTCAGTCCAGATCCCATCACTGACCCACATGCACTCGGTCCCAGTAGCCATCCACAGCTATCCATCGCAGTGTCCATGCACTGGGCACATGGGACAATTCATGTGAGTCCTCCTAGGTCAATCCCATGGAAAATCAGCTGGCAGAGCTGGAGGCAATAGTACTCATAAGTCTCCTAGCCCAGCTTGGCTGTGGGCACATCATCCTTCAGATGGACTGATCCCTTGGGAAAGTTGGACTCTCAGCCTGATGCTCCAACCAGCCAATGTGAGAGATCACAAGCTCTACTGATGATGCCATTCCTGGTCCTGTAGACTGCATGATGCCAGGCTTTGAGTTCTGAAGTGTTGAGATAAGTCTGCCAAGGTGAGAGATGGTCCAATAAAGCATAGCCAGAGCTCAGGAGAGTCCCCAGAGAGCTGCTGTTTTCAAAATTACTTGCCCTTTGGTCTTCTTCAAGGTCCTCCCAAGGAGGAGGAAGTTATTGCTGTTGTTGACAGAAAAATTTGTCCTTCAGATGCTCTTGAACTCCTCTGGCTTGAAAACAAATGTCCGATAACCCACACTGCCTCCACAGAGCAGAGGTAGGCTTACAAGGGACAGACTGCAGAGAGACAGAGAGCACCTCCACAGTGAACATCCCCCTAGGTATTTGACCTGTTGTGCCCTTTTCATCCATCACAGCACTTTCTGCATAGCTCAAGCCTGCCCTGAGCTCATGTGGGGTCAGCCCTGCTCTTCAGGCTTCATCACAGTGTGACAACTTGTGCTGCCCAGGTACTCACTGAGATCTGAGACACCTGCCATCCCACAGGGCTGGCTCAGCAGGGATGGTGAGGATGAGGTGAATGGGAAGGGAGGAAGAAGCTGTATGAGCAGCAGTCTAGTTGTTGCTGCAACCAGCCAAGAGAGCTTTTTCATCCCTGTCTAACCAGGATAGTCTGAGGAAGTGTTCCTGGGAAGAGCCAGCCCTGCAGGCAGCATCTGCTTTGGATGCACTGCAGGCAGTAGTTCCAAGCCACTGCCTGGGGAGGATTGCAGAGCACTGGTGTTGCCCAGCCATGGTGGCACCAGTGGAGACTGCCTTAGATACAGCTGTCATGTGGCCTTGGGGTCCAGCAGGATTTCCTCCTCCCTGACATTGCCGTTTTTATCTCCCCCCAGCAACTCCTCTGCTCCTTGCTCATCTCTCCATTTTCCGACTCATTTCTCTCCAACCTGGACTTGTCACAAAGCCACCCTCACCACAGGTCCTGCTGGCCCTGAACTTCGCCTGCCCTCTGGCATGCAGGCCAGCACCAGTAGAGAGCTAAGCCCCAGGTACCAGCTTTGGCCATCTGCTGTCAGCAAAGTTGTTTCCCTTTGCTTATCCAATAAAGACATTTCACCAGTAGTTCCATTAGTTGAGGGAATTCGTGTTGCAGCTGAATGTCACGTGGATGGTTCCTCAGACGTGAAATGACTTTCCAGGGCAGTGTGGTTACCTCGAATCTCCTGTTTATCTCTACTTGTTTAGGGTTCTGTTTGTTCTCTCTTTTACTTCTACATATTCCCAATGAAGGAGAGAATTCCATCCAGGCACGTTGAACACCTGAGGGGTGAGGGTTGATAGGATGAAAGCCCGATTGCCAGCGTCCATCCTGAGATGGATGCTGAGCTGGGGTCAGGGTGTGCTGCTGCACAGAGGTGTGGGTACCTCTGCAGAGGACCCAAGCCTATGCATCAGTATGGAAATGGCTGGAGAATGGGAACTAATCAGTATATACGGAAATAGTGAGAACGGTGGCTGAATTAGCTAAGCTATTATTCAGCTTCCCTGCTCCCTTCCTTCTTTCTTTCCTTCCCAA
>NW_020955331.1:464540-536132 GCF_003031625.1 Empidonax traillii
GTGTGCTGCTGCACAGAGGTGTGGGTACCTCTGCAGAGGACCCAAGCCTATGCATCAGTATGGAAATGGCTGGAGAATGGGAACTAATCAGTATATACGGAAATAGTGAGAACGGTGGCTGAATTAGCTAAGCTATTATTCAGCTTCCCTGCTCCCTTCCTTCTTTCTTTCCTTCCCAAGCCAAAAAAGCTGGTTTACATTCTAATGGCTTTAATTACTTCACGAAAATGTGAGCGGATGGGGAAGCACTGCCACCAACAACGCTTTCATGGTCGGCTGAACACAATTTGAATTAATTTCGTTGAGATGGCTATTAGAACTAATACTCCAGGGCCTGTCTCACTGGTGTTGCTGTAACTTCCCGTGCCCCTGACAGAGAGGAGGCTTCCAGGCACTTGCTTGGTTTCCCACCCACCAAGGCACCGAAAGGAGAGTTGGGAAGTGCCCTGTCTCCCTATCATCTCCCTCACTCCCAGCTTTATTTTACTTGCTTATGTGTGTTCTTATTTTGGAAATGACTTAGAGCTGTCTTTGAGCCCGAATCAAGCCACAGAGGCATCCTTCCTGTGTCTCCGTTTCTCACAACCTCTCTGGCATACAGAAACATGTGAAATTTGCCCAAAGTGCATCCCAGCTTGGCTCTGTGCCTGTGTGCATGTCTCTGTGTGTGTGTGTACGTGTGTGTTCTCTGATGTGTGCCAAGGGGCTGAGCTCCAGCTGCTGCACCTTGGTGGAGAAAATAGCAAGGGTCCCTCCTCTGTCTAGTCATCCACATCTAAATCCACATCTACTAGCTCACAACATTTGTGGAACTTCACCTCTCCAGGATATCTCCCTCTGAAAAACATTTTCTAGAAGTGGCCTGAAAGTTTAAAAGCTTCAGGGGTGGTGGCTGACAGCCCTTCAGACAGCGTGGTACTCCCAGGTTCAGGTGGTCCTTATGAGCCTTGTCTCTTTAGGAAGCCGAGGGAGAAGCAGCAGCTCTGACGGTGTTGTGGCAGCAGCTCTGTGCATGAGGGCTGGAACTAGCTGCTCTTTTCTGTACCACAAGGTCCCCTTTTCTACCAAGATGAACTTAAGCCCCAGAACTGCTGTGGCTGCTCTAGGCTTTTTCTTCTCTCCCTGCCTGTGTGTCCTCCTTAGGATCAGGCTATGAGTGCCACCTTACAGGCAAGCCTTGGAGGAGGCAGCTGCTTGACTGACCCAGCCATGTTGGCAGCAGGTGATGTACAGATTGAGCAGGTGTGGACTGACTGGGAAATTACATCTTCACATATTAGCACCTCTCAGGGTTGTCTTTGCAGTAGGTCACCTGGATTGGTCACAAGAAGCAGGAGCTTGTCACTGGTCCTTTATTCCCACATCTCCCTAGCCCCATCTGATCTCAAGGCTGCCACGAGAGATGAAGGATATGTAGATGCCTCATTCTCTCTTGCCCCTAATTTGCACTCACCTGCCATCACATTTAGCCTGGCCCCTACTACTGCTGCAACAACCAGGGAGAGGGATCTGGCAGGGTGTTAATAAAGAGCCTGAAGGAGGTAAGGAAATTAAAATAATCTTCCACATTGTGTCCTTTGCTCTACCCCCACTGTGCTCCCTCCTCCCTGTCTCACACACTCTGTTTCTCATTGCAAACCTTCTCTCTTGGGATGGATTTCTTTGATCCATCTGCAACCAAATCCTCCCAAATGCTTCACTGACTTAAAAATCTGTCACACTTGAATGGGCTGAGAAGCCTGACACTGCTTTAGATTTCATGTCCCTTTCATGAACTTCAGGTGGAAAGAGCCAACAATGAGACCACCTTAGCCATTGCTGGAGGCTGGCGTTCCGTATCCTCTCCTGCATTATCTGAAGTGGCTGTGTCTGTTTCGCACTGGGCTGGAGGTCTGGGATCAGCAGTGCTGAGGCTGAAGATGCTGGTGGGTGCTGAGTGGAGCAGGGTTACTCCTTTGGGAGTTTCTGTTGGATAGTTTCAAGGCTGGAGCATGGTCTTGTATGCTTGGTCATACATATCTTCAGGCAATGCGTCCCCAGACTCTTCAGCCACCTGGCTCAGCCTGTTATCTCCATCTGGCTGCGCTCCCTTCTCCTATATCTGCATTAGCAGTGACTCCAGCTGCTCCATAAGGACAGATCTGGCTCTCCCAGCTGCAGTGAGCTGTTATCCCCCTCACCTTTTACTCTCCTCAAGGAAATCTGGTCTCAGTCCAAGAGTGTTCAACTGAGGCACCTTTCTGCCTCTGCACTGCTGTGAAGGGAGGGGACAGCAGTGGTTCTCATAACCAGTATGGGCTCCCTTGCCTGAAAAAGTGCGCCAAATTTTCTGTTTGTCTCGGCCCCACACCCCCATCACATTAAAGCTGTTGCCTCTCTCTGGCCCTCAGGTTGTCCTGGAGCAGCTGGGTAAAGACTGGGGAAGGATAGGTGTCCTCAAAGGGGCACACAGTCCTGTTCAGCTCTGGCATCCCCAGGACGGGATGAGCTCCCTGGGGCAAGCTGAATTGATGCAGAGTCTGTGCAGCATCATGGATCAGTGGATTAAAAATTTGATACACCCTAGTTCTGAGGAAGGCAGTAGGTCGATACCAAGATCTATGGATGCCCCAAAGCTTGATGTGAGTCACCTTCTTTGACTACAGCCTAAACCTGAAGCCAGGCAGGTTGTGGGCTGTGGGGGAAGTCAGTCTGGTTCCAGCCCCGCAACTGAATGTGCCGAAATACAAAGAGAACAACCAAACATTAATATTCATCCTTGAGTGCTGGCGATGGACTGATTACTGTCTGCAAGGAAGATATCAGACTGCTCACGGCAGGGACAGCTTTCTGAGGTATAAAAGAGATTATTGTATATTTAAAATACAGACTTTGAGAAATGTTTTCTTGGCTCCAAGAAGAAAAGCTTCTTTATTTGTGGAGTTAATTTGCATTTACTGTAGCCTGCATTAAAGTTACCCGTTTCCTTTCATTCAAGGGACTTCTCCTTTGTTCACATGAAAGCAGGCAGATTAACCATCTGCAATGCACGTGTTCCTCCTGCTAATTGCTTACGGGATGCTCCACTTTACACTCCCCAGAACAACTTCCCAAAGACTAAGCCAAGGTCATCACGACTTCCCAAGAAGATTACCTAGGAGAGGAGGCCCTGTCACCACGACAGGGAAATACTGAGCAATGGATGGGCACTGAGGGATGGATCCAGTACCCAATTCTACTGATATACTCTGTGTATATCAGTATATGCAGAGTATATCTGTACATGCAGAGACTGTGTCTGTCAGACATTGCTTCTGTGCTGGCCCTGTTAGCATCCTGCAAGGAGATCACAGGGGAACGTCAGGAGGCTTTGAAAGGAGCTCGTGACTTCTTCTTGGGTGCATACACGGCATGTCACCAAGTGTGGCAGCTCCTCCAGCATCCCTGCCTGGTTTGCTAATGAGAACTCCTTTGATTCAGCATCCCCCTTTGCCCTTGGTGGTATGTAGCAGGGCTTTTAATAACATCATCAAGTGGGCTCTGTGGTGCTAGGTGCTGTACATAATAAAAGAGACTTCCTGCTTTACAACATTTGCAGTCTGAAAGGACTACACAAAAGAGAGAGGCTGGAAAGCCAGAGGAGTGAAGACCCGACTTCAGAAAGGTATCTAAGAACCTCAAGCACTCACCAATGCTAAGAAACTTCCCTGAGCCCAAGGCAAAACTGGCACACCTCCCAGTCGGGTACCCCACCAACAAAAGGGGCTTTTTTTCCTCTTTTGAGCAATGCTTGGGAAAAACTGGCAGAGGAAGTGATTCACCACAGCACCTGCTCTGCAAGAACAGGGGTTTGTGCCTGGGTCTGTGTATTCCTCTGGATATCTCCTGCTCCCCTACACCACAGCTTGAAAATTTTGCAGATCAAATCCTTATTTACCTTTTCATGCAGAACACTTCAGTCCAAGTTTCTCACAGGGCTCAAAGATGCATGAGATATGGATGTGTACCACGGCTGTGCCCTGCTCCTTGGACAGAACACATAAGCGGAGCCAGGTGCTTTCTAAAACCCTTGGTCTGGGAAGGACCCACCAGCTTGTTGAGAATAAAATTGTCCAGCCAATGGACAGACCTGTATGTCTGTGAACCAACCAGCAAATATCCTTTAGAACCCCCTCAGGCAGATCTGCTCACGCTTTCCTCGGGGACATTCACCTTGCAGGGACTCAACACTAAGATTTATACATGTTTTGGCTAAGTAATTTAATTACTTTTAATTGTTAAAGCAAGTTAAAATAAGAGCAAGTGATGCAGCTAAACAAAGGCTTTCAGAGGAGCCAAGGTTTGTAAGTTGTCAGAGAGAAATCTCTTCCTGTCTTCCATTTAACATGAAAGTTTACCTATTTTTATACTTTTAGCATCAAAAATGAGGATTTCTGACTCATTCTGCAAGGCTGACGAAACACAGCGTTGTAGGCTCAAAGGAAGAAAGCAGGAATCATGGGTACTAGAGCATCATAGACCTCTCCCCAAGCAATGCGGTACCAGTTTTCTACATCCCATGTACCTCAATCCTTTCTGGGAAGGCACTGCATCTCTCATCTGAGCAGCCCAGGATGAAGATTTCATCTTAAAGTGCCACCTTGCCTTTGCACAAGGGGATTTGTAAAGAACAAAAGCTTCAAATAGTCCTCCTCATCTTAATAAAAGGATAAGACACAGTTACAAACAGTCTGGGGAAAATCTAGTTAGGCTTCAAATTTGGACAGGCAGCTTAAGCCAGGCAGATTAAACAGTTTGACAGACAAGTATTTCTGTCCTCTTGAATTGTTTAGTAGGCAGAAGACAGCAATGTAGGTTCTTAGATGTTCCTGGCACTGTGCTTGGAAGAGCTGTCCAAATTCCTTTATTTCCTTCCTGTGAGGAAATACTGGTTCAGACCCTTGGCTGGCACAGACTGGCTTTTCCCCTCTGATGGAAGGGGAACCCAGCCAATTTGAGCCTGCTGCACGTCTGGCTTGCTTTCCCAGCTCCAGTGTTGAGGGTAAGCGTGCCGGGAGAGCCTTCAGTGAATGAGCCTGTGTGCTCAAGAGAGACCATCTGGTTTTACTGGAAGCACTGCAGATTAAAGGTCTCCTAATGGTATTTAGTTTAGATTCCATGAGACCTCCAGTGGATAGCTAACAAAGGATCAAAAATGTATTTCTTAAAACATCTCCACTGAGAGAGAGCAAAGCTGCTGTAGCTTAGTGAATATAAGTGTGTAAACACTGCTCAGCAAGCTCTCAGCACAGGCTTGGTTCATGCATCACAGCAAGAGACAGCAGACAGCTCTCAGGCTTTTTTCTCTTCTCAAGGCTTTCCAGATGGTTGTGATGTTGAAATGGATGCTGGAGCTTGGTGCAAGGGCTGCAGGCTGCTGGTAGGGTTTGTCCTTTGCCTGCAGCACCGTGATATATAGGCATATTCTTTACTTAATCCTGGTGAATTTAGACCAGACAGAGAAGAAATGTGAATGTGTCTCTAGGGAGGAAACTGAGTACCTCTTCATGGGCACTCAGCATCTTTCAGATCCAGCCTTAGACTGGTGAAAAGTGGGTTTAGGATGCCTCCTATGGGACTATCTCTGCTTTTAGGAATTATGTCTGTGGGTCTTTGACCCTGCTGGATCTCAGCCATGTTCATAAGAATATTGCAACTGCTTGTTTCACACAGCATTTGCCTGACTTCTCACGTTCTTTCTAAGTCCTCACTCCTTCCTTTTGCTGCAATCAAGGAGTCATTGCTGGGTTTCCAGGAGTGGTGATGGACCATCAGGCTGTTTAACTCTGGATCTCACCATAGCGAAACCTTTTGGCAGGATGCTGCCCTGCAGAACACACCGTGCTGTTTCTCCAGCCCCTGCCAGCAGTAAGATTTCCTGCTGTAGTGATGCACCACTGTACAACCTACACTAAGGCTTCTACTGCAACAGTACCATAAATCCTCATTCTGATGTTCCAATTATCCCTCTCAGTGCACATCTGACTTCAGAATCCCATCAGAGAACTTCACTTAAATTCTACGAGCGACAGAGTCATTAAGTACAGTCTGGTCACCCTAATTCACTTAATAATTTGACATGGGCATTTTTTCACCTTTTTTATGCCCATACAGGGAGGTGATTACAATCAGGGAAGTGACTTGGTTCAAATGACATAATTGGTTTTCATATTTATTCCCCCTCACTGATCTTGGTTCAAATGTGCTCAGCTCACAAGTCAAAAAGATGATTTCTTCTAATTATCAGTTCTGCAAAGCTCATCTTGGGCTCTGCAAATCCAGCTGTATCCTTTATGCCTCTACCATGCTGTCACCAAGAATAAAGTGTTTGCAATCAGGAGGCAGTCAGTCATGTTTTGTTGCTAATGTGCAAGGCAGAACGGAAGCTCATTTGCTCCTCCACCCTGCTACTGGCTCTGTTGAGTCAAGAGTAGAAAAATGCATGTTTCCAGCTGGGGCATGACTGCAGGAGGGAAATGCAGGGGGCTGTGTGGGGAGAACAAAAGAGGGATGTTCCAGGCTGCAGGAACAGCAGATGAGGTGAGGTTGACGAACGTTGTGGGGGATGAAATCACTCATGAGTCAGTCTCCTTGCACAAAGGGTGAGTGGAAGGGCCATGTCCCCTTGCTTGAAAAGCTTCCTGCTCTGTGGGCTGGGATTTTATAGCAGGCTTCTGCAGCCTTTGTGACTATTCCTGCAGTCAGGAGTTTGGGTCACACAGTCTTATTTATAGCTCTGTGACACAGTCCCAGAGCTGAGGCCATACTTGTATTGACTGATATTTAAGCAATCTTTCGACATTGACACTGTGGACCTTTCTCATTGAACTTGTGGTCTCTGCTAATTGAGTTCCTCCTGAATGTTCAGACCTTGCATTTGTAGACTAAGACCAAATCATGGCTCTTGATGAAAACTTGGGGTTGGGCTATTCTTGCCATGAGAGTGGGAAGAGGCTTTTGAAGGAAAGAGCCAGGAGAAAGAGACACGAGACCACAGCTTTTTCTCCCTGAAGCTGCTGTGTGAAGCCACTTCTTCCTTATGGATGGAGCCACCATGGGCCACACTCTGACCTATCTCCTGGCAGCAATCACAGTCAGTCTGACTCTGTGAGGTGTTGCTCTTGCCAAAGGAAGAAGTGAATCCACAGCTCTTACGCCATTCTCATCACTGTGCTGGCTTAGCAATGACTTAATTTTGTGCACAGAGCTGGCAGTGTTAATGGGTTTGATAGACAGCTCATCAAAATCCAGGGCTCGAATGGGTCTTTGCTGAGGACCTCTATTTAGCGTGTCCATCTGTTGTATGGATGACACAGATGGCAAAAGCCGTATTTTGGCAAGACCTCTCCACATCTCCTCACCTGGCAGCCTGGGGGTGAGCTGATGGCAGGGCAAAGGGGAGAAGCAGTAAGTGCTGGAAGGCTTTGTGGGCAGGTGGAGAAAAGTGACTGAGGATCAAGCAGCTGTGGGCTAAAGGCAGATTCCATGTTCCAGGAGTTATACACTTTTAACAAAGTAGCTTCTACCTGGAACGGGCAGCCGAGGGGCATGGTGCCTTCTCCATCTCTTAGCACTTTCTGCCCCAGGCTGCAGGTCCTTCTACAGCACAACCTTGTCAAATACAAGTGGGCTCAGCACAGAGCAGCTGAGCGAAGACCTGTGGTCTGAGGTAGGTGGGAGTAGAGAGCTCCAGCATCCCATCTCCCGAGCCAGGCATCTCTGAACTTCCCCAAGCAAACCCGCTGCGATTTCAGACATTTAATGATACATTTGCTACCTCTTCCCCCCTCTCCCTGTGCCACCTGAGAGCTGTGGTTTTGTTTTCTGACAGAACTCCAACGTCCCCAGGGGATATTGGGGTGCCACGTTGGGGTGTGGACGAGATGCTCTGGGGACTCTTCTGCATCACGTGGCTGCCCTGGGGCTGTGGTTGCCGGGGACATGGCTTGAAGTCCCTTTTCTTCCCTTCCAGTCTTGTGTGCCTAATTCCTCTGAAACAATCCCAAAAGGGCAGTCAAACATTTCCATAATAAGGAGCATTCTAAATAAGCAGTTTCTGTCTCTGCCTCATCTGTAGGCTTTTCTTAAGACAGCAAGTAGTTACTTTTGAAAGTAAGAACAAAACCCCAAAGAAACCAAACTGAATTTATTTCCTTTAAACTGTTGTAGAAAATGTTAATTATGATGATGAGCTTGTCATTCTCTGCGTTTTTTTTTTTTCAGTGCTTCTACTTGAAGGGAATGAATAAATTCTACCTACACTTAAAGTATGGACAATTTTATACATTTTTATATATACATATATATAGCTTTCCTGATCTTGCCTAAAGCTCTTTTGGAGAAAGCTTGTGTTAGTCTTGCAGATATGGATACTAAACTTGATGCATGATGCAGTGTTTCTGCACCTGAAAAACTGATAAGGTGAACAATTCCCCCAGCTCTATTAAGAATTTTCCCAGCAGGAAGAATAATATTCATCCTCCACTCCAGATTGGTCACTTTCTGCAGTGTTATAAAATATCACTTACACATCAGAAATCCCCCCCAAATAAAGGACTTCTTTTCTCTGACTTGAAACAAAAAGGATTAACACAGAGTACAAATGCAAAGCTGATAGATAAAGGCATTTTTTTTCTAAAGCTCCTATTACTTTCAGATTTCCAATCACCTGATGGACAAGTTCACCCCAAGTTATAGGAGCAGGCGATCCCGTTTGTTTACCCCTTCGGCATGATGAAGGAGATTTGTAAAAGCTTTTCCCATTTCTCCGAATTTGAGACTGACAAAGCAGACATTCACAGTTAGTTCAGAGCAGACATTACCAAAAGTTTTCAAATATCTTGTTTCTGAGGAACTGCATTATTTTGCTATTTAGTGAATCCATCCATCCGTGCATCCATCCGTCTGCACTGAACCCCGCAGTTATCTGTGCACTGATGTACAGCCATTATGTTTGCACAAACACACCAGCCCACCCATCCACCCTCGTATTGTGCTCGGGTTGGCAATGCAGCGGGAGCTCCTAGAGTGGGACCTTGTGGTGCTTGTCAAGAAAAAAACATCTTTTCTTCAGCAAATTTTTCACTAGTCCTCCCAAGGTCACCTTTCTGATTAATCCAACACTAAAGGGTTACCTTGGACGATATGTAACAGCCTCTCAACAGGCTATTGTGTCACAGCATGGCAGGAGCTGTCATGCTGTGAGTGAAAGAAACACCCTGCGATTTTCACATCCAGACACACAGTTCAGCCAGCTCCCAGCAGAGCATTTGGAAGTGCAGGGGTAGCAGGCAGGCAGGGCATGGCAAAGCCAGGAGCTGCTGCCCTGCATTTGTCCTCTACCCCTGCACGTCTCACACATCCTCTTCCCACTTCATCTCGCTGCTACTGTTGTCTCCCTTCCCGGGATGGGAAATGATGCTGTCCCCATCTCCACTGGCTCTTGCTGGGAAGGAGGAGGCTGGGAGGGATGGGATGAGGGAAAGAGATAGCATCTGAGAGAGGACAAACATGCCGGGACAGCTGATTCATAACTGGCAAAGGGGAGGGATAGGAATCTACAATCTACAACCAAAGGCACCAGCCCAGGAGGAAAGGTAGTGAGCAAGCATCCCTCCCCTGCAGAAAGTGCCGGGGGGGCTCTTACAGCTGCCCATGAGAGAGACTGCTCCGTGTCACTACCATAGTATCACCCCTGCAAGAGCTCCCCTTTTCCTTCTTGAGGGTTTAGAGAGCTCCCAGAGCAGCCCCAACCTTGCACAGTCAAGGCTTGGCTCCATCACCGGTGTCTGGTCCCTCATTCCTGCCCCTGCAATGCACAACAGCAGGCAGCTCTCCCCAGCCACACAATCTGGGAAGGCTCTGCACGATAAAACACTGGATTTTCCCTTCTATGAGTGGCAGCAAGAAGACCAGGCTCTCCTTGCAGCTTCCCTGGGAGCGAGCACATGAGAGGACCCTCTGAAGAGTAAGGCTCCATTTTCCATGGGTGTTTGGCTTTGGTGCTTAGCCACATGGGAGAATGGAGAGCCCCAGTCAGTGCAACAGAGAACTCCACTCACAGCCAGGCTCATCTGAGGGTCCTGGTGGTGTGGCTGGACATGCTGGTTGCAAATTGCTCTGTGTCCTTGCTGACGGCACCCAGTGCCCATCCCAGCAATGACAGCAGTCGAGGTGCAAAGCCTTCTGTCTGTCTTCCCGTACCAAAAGAGGAGTAGGACTCTGGAGAGCCTCCACTGGCTGGTGTGCACCCCCAGTAGCCCTCAGACTCCCAGGCCAATTAAAATCCTCTTCAAACGATGTGTCTCATCTCCAGATCCCTCTGGGGAACTTGCACCTCATTAGTGTAATTGGGAGATTTTTTCACTCCAGCAGAGCCCACCCAGCCACTGAACTACCATGGCTGTTGTGGGAGTCTCGTAACTTGAGGCACAGCAGGGTGAAGGGGACCATCAGCTCTGACATCTCACAGGGACCTTCTGTAATCGCTCCTTGCAGAGTTCAGCAAACAATGCTACAGCAGGTTTTTAATAGCATTTGTTGTTTTTGTGATGCCTGTATTGAAACACCTCTGCCCCTGAAGAGCTCCACTCACTTTATAAATGCTGCTGCAGTGTCTAGGTGCCCACCAGTTGTCTACAGCTTTGAAAACCTCTCAGTTTATCCTCAGGGACCAGGAGATAATTATCCAACCCCCTTGTCCCAGAAGGGGAAACTCAGGCAGTGGGCTGTGAATTAGAGCATGAACAGTGTGGTCTCCTCCTCTCTGTCCCTGAAGGGATGTGGGGTTAGAAAAAACAGATATGAGGAGTCTTCCCTCAAAAAACTCCCCCCAAGCTGTTTCCAAATTGTTAGAGTCAGGGAGCAGTGGCTTCATGGTGTGGATTTCCTAAGGCATCCTTTGCTCCTGAGACAGTCTGGATATGTCTGTCCACCTTCTACCATACTCTCTGCCACATCAACTTCGGTGTGGGTCAAGAAGCTTCTTGCTTACAGTGGGGGCAGTACTGTGAGGGAAAGGTGGAGAGAGGCACGGTGAGATGGTTAGCAAAGCAGCCTGTGCTGTACCCTTCCCTCATGGGCAGGGAATTAAACACACCAAACACAGGGGTTTTGCTGGATGATAGTTGACATATGAGCCTGAAATAAATGAGACAGCAGCATGGGGAGATGTAAGACCAGTGCTGTGGAGTGAGGAGGGGGCAGGTGTGCTGGCTCCTGCCCTCTACCCTGACACACAGCAGGACTGGGGAAACTGAACCCTGGTACCCTGATACCCAGAAGGCTGCTGTGCTCCTGGGAGCTGGTGTGTCCTGAACTCCGCCTCACCTACATGGATTCAGGTAGCGCCACTGCAACCCCACTCCCAGCTGATCAAGGCAAACATCTTACTGAAGGAGAAGCAGCAGCACTAAAAGGCCATATGCTCAACATGGCAGTAAGCCCTCCCTCATTCTCACCTTAGTGAAGTATCTGTAACCATATAAAATTACCATTTATCTGCATTTTTTTCTGCCTGCAAGGCTCATGTCTGCTGCTTAATGCTATAGACACAGAGAGGGACAAAGTAAATTCAGTGACAGCATAAGGACAGAAGGTTTTGATAGAACCTGGCTCAATGAAAAACAAATTTGCATGCCATTTAAGAAGTCTTCTGCTTCCTCTAAGTATTGGCTCCAAACTGATATAGAGCAGGACTTGTATAGCAGGATTCTCCCCTTCCTGTCTTAAAAGTATTATGAAAGATTAGTGCCTGCTGTCATCATGGTTTGCAGGCATGTTATTGTTATTAATTATGGTTATTACTGTAGCCCAGACCTACACAGCATCTGGCTGACAGGCTGCCTGCAGAATCGGGCTGCCAGCCGCGGAGAGGCAGCTCCTGCTGCCCGGCCAGCTCGGGAGCCAAATATCCGACAGCTGCCCGAGCAGCAGGAGCTCACCCGTGCCTTGGCCAGCTGGCTTGGCAGTCAAAGTGCAGTGCCAGCGAGCCCGGCGGCAAGAGGTAGCTTGGTTGCCTGCAAACGCTGTCTTGCTGCCTGCCGGGAAAGGTGGGAGACATGAGTGCAGGGAGGGGAGCTACGCGTTTGGAGCAGGGCAGCCACACCGGGACACCGGACACCGGCAAAGCTGGGTGTAAAACAGGAACGAGTTTTCAAGCAATGAATTTAGCTCTGGAAGGTTTGCAGAGACCTGCCCTTTCATCGGCCTGGAATGCCTGGGAATGCTGAAGGGCTTTTATGTGGCGTTTTTGGAGGCGGGGGAGGACTTTGGTATTTTTAGAGTCTTTTAGAGGCTCTCCTTCATCTCTCTGTTGTCTCTTTGCTTTCTTTGAAGGAAAGTGAAGAGAGGAAAGGGAAAAAGGAAACACTCCAAATCTAAATGGGAGGGCTTGAAGCTTTGCTGGAAAGCAAAAGAGAAGAAACCTCCCCTGGTGGCCCTTCCCTGGGGGAAGAATGAAAGGAAATGTGGTGAAATCAAAGTATTTGTGGAAATGTAAATTCCTAGTAAACACCACGGGGGAAAGAGTCTGTGAATATTTAAGTAATTCTACTTAGTTGTATCAACGTCAGCTCAGCCCCGGCGGGGAGGGGACGTGGGGGGGCTGCCACCTCTCCGAGCCCTGTGACATAGGACCCCCCCGAATGCCCCACGGCAAGCGACTCATCCCAGGGAACTAATCAGCGCCGCCACATAGAGATGCTCCCTGCTCCATGGGAGTTTCTATTTTTGCCGTGACTTACAGTCATCACTGCTCTAATGGGAATGGCCGGGTGTTAATGAGCATCCCCGGATGGGATGTCTTGGCTGGCTGTGCTTGACAGCAGGATGCACGAGCCCCATCCAGCTTTGTCCCTTCTCGAGGTGGCTGATGGACCTCAGTGGGACCTTATGTGTCACTCGGACAGGAGAATTAATGAAGACATTTACTTCATCCAGAAGAATTATTTGCTGAGAAAACTGCAGCAAGAGGAGCAAGGAGCAGCCCTATATAGGAAAGGGTACTTACCTTTTGTAGGAAGAGTCCAGATCCTTGCCTGAAAATCTGGGTTCCTGGGAGAGAGGCTTTAGCAGATACAATGCTTTGGCAGCACATAACTCTCCCAGTGGCTTGTTGAATTACACAGCAGCTGGGATAACTTTCTTATCTCGGAGGACATCTTGGTAGTGAGCATCACAGATCCACATGTTAATGGGGCAGTCCCAGACACCCAGAGTGGGGGGACAGGAACCCTAAGAACCCTCAAGGGTGAGGAGGCTGTGTCCTGAGCCTGATGCACTGACATCTATGTACTGCCATGGACACAGAGTCTGCAAAATTCAGACCTCACTCTCAATTGTCTCCTCAAGGTGATTCCAGCAAATTCAGGGAAGTCTGCTGCTGCTTAAACCCAGAGAAGGTGAAACCCTTGATTTGATGATACATCTCTGGGTCCAGAGAACCCCTTCTCATTAAGTCTTTGGGCAGGAAAATGGGATAAATCAAGCCATGGTATAAAAAATCAGGACAGAACCATTTATTTTTTGCATCCTGATGACTTTCTTCTCTATGTCTCGGCCTTGCTATGACCATGGGAGTTTGGAGTTTTGGCAGAGCTCCGTTCTGGCAGAAAAACAAGGCTGCAGGATCTGGGAAACTATGCTTGGACCCAGGAGATCCCCAAGGTGTCCATAATGTTCCATGAGATTTCTCCTCCTGGTAGCCAGCATGTGAGCTCCTCATTGGAGTGGGAATGCTGGTCCCACATCTCTTCTGAAATCAGACATGAGTTGTTGTGATGAGGGAGGAAAAAGTGATTAGGAGCTGCTCATATTTGCCAAATTAGTCTGGAGCTGGTAGATAGCAGAGGCAGGAGAGCAGACTGTTGCTCAGTCCTCAGCAGCATCGAAATGCGGCTACAGTTCAAGAGCCTATTAAAGAGTCGAGACATACACAGACTTCATTAGCCACATGTCAGAAAGCACTTTTTACAGTAAATCCTACTTAATAGCCATATGCTAGGAGAGAATTAAATGCTTTTTAGCTCTCAGACAGTTATGTAAACTTGAGAGAGGAGAAAAAAAAGATAACAAGTACCAGCAGAGGAGCCTTCAGTACATACCAGTTATTAATGTATTTATTTAGGCTGTTTATTTATTGAAGATATTTTTTTTTTCTGGGACAGGCCTATTAAGTCTGACAGCTTAATCGACACCCAATGGGAAAAGTGCCATTTTATAAAGTAGTTAAACTCCCATTGATTTCAATATAAGCTCCATTTTTTATTTTGTATTTTTTCCCCAGCCATCACAGTCAGTTTGACAGACTCGTTAACAAGATATTAAACTGCCCCACTCTTTTTTGAGGACAATAAATTACTATGGAGAAAGATGCTGTTTTCTTAACAGATACCTTTCACAGTGTAAACATCCCTTGACTGATAAGCAGGGAGGGAAGAAGTGTGCAAACCAGCCTTTTCATTTTAAATAAATAACAGGACTGGAAAACTGGCACTGAAATCAATGCTGTTTTGCTCTGCAAAGAATGCTGTGCTGGAGGACAGGATGGTTTAGGAGATTCATAATAGGATACAGAGATTTTGCTTGGTTTGGTTTGCCATGTTAATCCATCCTGATTGTGTGGGAGAGGAGCTTTGTGGCTGCTTGGGAGACTCATACAGGGATGTGGGTGATGAGGCATGTGGTGTAGGGCTGGATGGCCCCACCTTGCTCTGCCATGGTGACAGGCACAGTACAGATTGCAGCAGGAGCCAGATGACCTGCACCTCAGAGGGCCAAAGGGACTATCCTGAGGAAACCGGTTGGTTGCTCACAGGCCAAACTGGGCCACATGTTGCCACATCATTTGTCACAGGGGACCCCCTGCCAGCTACAGCAGTGTCTGGATACAGGTGTTTGACAGAGTGCACAGGGGTAGCTGATGGCAGCTCTCTGCTTGTATGTGGGTGAGAAACCCACCCCTCTGCACCAGGGTGGGGCTGCAGAGTTCATTAGTAAGGACCAGAGTCAAAATGCCAGCACTGAGCAGGACTTGGTGGATGTTCTTTCCAGGAGAGATGGGGAGGACAGACCTGCAGGTGTCTCTGCATGGATACTCTGGGCAGGGACATGGGAATGGCCAAGCTCATGGTGCTGCATGTGGTGGCTCATCATCACCTGGCTCCTTTCAGTGCCTCTCTGAGGTCTCTCCCTGACAGGCATTTTAGAATAGGTTCCTCCTTTGACAGTAGCTCCACCCAAGGTAGTGTCACGAGAGACCATTCCCCAGGATGTCAGCATCTTCTCTTCCAAGGAACAGATGCCTGCAGTCAGTCACGCCAGTGTGAGTTCTATCTCAGAGGCTGGGGCGTGGCCAGTCCACCTGCGAGTCACTCATCAAGGCTTCCTGTGTACCCTCATCTGTACACTGAAAGCTGCTGGGGCTGTATGGGTTCATGCTTCCTCTTCAACTACAAATAAAGGGACTGAGTTGTTGTTTTAAAACTGAGTTCTACCAGACAAGACAGCAGCTCTGAGAGGGACAGTTCTGGGTGTGGGTGCAGGACATGGGCAAGCTGCGCAGGGCAGCTTCACCCCTGGCCTAAAAGGATGATCCTGGCTGCTGTAACGCCCCTGGTGTTTTATGCTGGGATAGCAGTGGAATGTCACAGCTCCCGATGTCCCAGGTGCCTGACACGCTCTCAGGGACAGACATTGGCCCTGCTCAAAGCCCCAGTGACCATCATACTGAGGCAGCAAGGAGGAAATAACAAAGTTACGTTTTTGTGCATTTATACTTAATGCTTGTATTTGATTTTGCTGATGATCCTTTTCTTATAGTGACCACATCCATGTCTTCTCCTGTGGGTGCTTTCTCAATATCATTACTAACTGTGGCACTGAGTCAGAAAGTTCTTGGTTTTCCTGGCATCCCCTTTCTTCCTCCTCCTCCAGCCAGCCCTCCCCATCTACGCGTTCCCATCCCAGAGCCCTGCATTAATGCTCCACTTTATTGCATGCTCTTAATGACGCATCTGCAGATACTTCCCCTCTCTAACTGAGCAAATTCTTGCTGGGATGGAAATTTTAAAACGAGAGTCAGATTGTTTCCACATCACAGGGCACAGCCAGGCTTTAAATACGACAAAATTCCTGAAATCCGTTATCCTGTCACAAAGTATTTAAATAATTAACTACGGAAACATCCCACAGGCCTAGCTAGGAAGGCGAGAGTGTTTGCATACTAATTGATCACTAAATGCAAAGCAAACAGCTCATGGATCTGTCAATAATTACTTTAGAAGAGGCAGCCACGGTCACTAAAATGAACTTAATCTACTCAAAGACTCAGCAGCACTTACAGGTGTAAGCACCAGCTCTGGCTGTTCACCCTAATGACTTTATTATTTCAATGTCATTAGTCCTGTTCCTCTCAAAGTTTTGCTAATGGGCATGCACATAACCAGCTTTTGCTACTGAATCATTCTCCCACTCCTTTATTTATTCCTTTCACTCTGTGGGGGCTGCAATTGCTTTATATATCTATGCACACACACATATTGATCTTTTACTTTTTTTTTTTTTTTAATTAGAACTGAAAGGACAATTTTCTTGCTGAAGGTGGCAATCAGAGGGAAGCACGGTTCATTTCCAAGGGGCTTCCACCTCCAGATCCCCAGCACATGCTGTGTATCCTGGGCTCCCTTACGTAAAGACACATCAGAGCGAGGAAATGAGCCTAGCTGTTGTTTAACCATTGGGATGCTATTACAGATCTTCTCTAGGAGCCTGCGATGCTGAAACAAAGCTAGACAATCCTCTGAGCCTGTTGCTTCCTGTATCCATCACATCCTGGCTCCTGGTCCATCCCTGCACCTCTCTCCAGGAGCTTGGCTGAACCATCTCCAAGCACACTTGCTCTCTCTGCCTAGCCTCTCTCTTCTATCCCCCTCCTTCTGTGCTGCCCCAAAGCCCCTGCACCATCTTGGCTTCATAATGCTGCCCTTCCTGTACCAAAAACCCTGGGTTTGCTCCGGGGAGGCAGCTGCCTCCGCTCAGCTTCCCTGTCTCCCCCCCAGAGCCTGCCACTGTGACGGTGGCTTGCTGGAGCCTCCGTTAATGAGGACTGGTGCAGGGGACTCTGAAGCTCCCTTAGTAAAAATCTCCCTGGGACTGACCCAGATCCATCTCAAAACTCTAGGGGTAGTTGTTTTTCAGGATTTTCTGTGAAATGACATGCCAGCAGCCGCATTCATACTGGTCACGTGTGGGAGATGGCTGCGTTGGGGCAGTGGTTGGAGGGAGACAGATAATTTTGTGCTTTCTGGATATTACTTGGGTAAAAGGAGGATGGAGGTAAATAAAAGGATGTCTTGGAGGACAGAGAGCTTTACAGACTCACTGAGCTCTGCTGCGCACCAGTAATGCCCCTCACAGTGCACACAACAGGTGAGGAGCCCAGGGACCCCCCTGTGGCTTCTAGCCCAGGTGTCTCTGCACCCCATGGCCAGGTGGACATGTCCCCTTTCCTTTTTGCCTGCTGGGACAGGGGCTCTTTCAAACAGCCACCACCACTGCATTGATGCAGCACATGCAGGCCATGATGGGCAGAGGATGGAATTCCACTGCATGATTGCTTTAAAAGCACTGGTATTTCTTTATTGAGCAATGAGCCCAAACTGCCTGCTTTCAACTCAAAATCCTTGTTCAGTCCAAACTCTAGCAGGGCAGAGGACCGGACTCACCCTTTTCAAAGTCATTCAGCTAAAAGATGGGAGGAAAATTTCCCTGCAGGCATCTCAGCATTGCCTGGAGGTGGTGGCGATGTTTCTTTGAAGTCACACAGCTCCAAGTGCAGGACAAGCGCAGCAACCAGCTCTGACTCTGCCATTCCCACCCCTCCAAGGGATGAAGTGGTGATGGGGGCTGCTGCTTTTAACCCAGAGCACAGAGCATCTCACTGGGAGTGTGAAAAAGCGCCTCGTAGGTGGATTATTTTCCTTGGCATTAAGCTTGAATAAACAGGCAGAGGACACTGGGTGAGGGATGGAGGGCACTGAGCTCAGAAACACGCTAATGAATGTAGCATCCTTGAGTATGTGAAGGAAGGGAAGGCAGACAGAGCTGTCTGTGTGGGAGGCCTCAGCACTGACAATACACTAATCAGTACAGCTTCTGCCTCAGCCCCGCTATTGCTCACCCATTATTTGGTTTGTTATTGTAAAGCTTTACCATAGCCCACCCCTTTGGTCATGCTGTCTCACAACAAAAGGCAGTCTTTGGTCCTACTTCCAAGATCACCTGTGACCAAAGAGGGGTAGTTCCCACATCCACCAATGGCATCCTACACCCCACTCTCCAAATTGCAGCCTGATGGAGCCACTCTCTTTTTTCTTCCAAACTGTGTGTTTCAAATAATCATTCAGCCACTTTGCTCAGGGCATCTTCCTTTGTGAGAGATTGAAATAATTTAAAAAATCAGGTTCCCTTTCCTTACTTTGTGTGGTGAAGGGGTGATTTGTGTCACTGTCACAAGCTGTACTGTCATCTGTGGTCAGCAATGTCCCAGCCCCACTCTCCCTTGTGTCCATGGGGTTCCTATGCTGTGTGTGCTGGGTCACAGCCTTTTCCCCCTTCATTGCATTCATCACTGAGGTAGGAACAAGCCCGGGCTATTCGGCTGTGTCTTCCCCTGAAGTAACAGAACAAATAGCTCCCTTGGGCAGTCTTTGGGAGAGCTCCCTGGAAAATGGGAAAGGCTGGAAACAGCTTTTTTAACAACCCCTGCATGGCTCCACCGTGAGCCTCTTTGACTTCATGATTTATTTCTTTTCAGGGGTGAGCTAGACCATGAAATCACTTTGAAGTTTTGCTCCTGAGACAAAACATCACAAAAGTATTAATACAACCATTTTTTTCTGTGATAGAGGCAAAAAAGAAAACCAAAGCAGAAATAAGAAGAGCTCCTGCAGAGTTGTTTACTCTAGATTAAACTGTCCCAGACTCTCCAGATTTTAACAGCTTTAGCTGAGGAACAGACTGAAAGTGATTAATTTATAAGGTGACAAATATAACTTGCAGGCAAGAGGCAATTTGACTGTTTGGCTGAGAGTGAAGAGGCTGTAAACAGGTTGTTTCAGCATGTGAACAATATATTTGCTTTCAAGTTGGGAATAAAATTCAGAGGTCTGGATACCCTTGGTTTTGGTATCAGACCCAGAGCCTTTCAGTCATATCTGCTGATCTCACTGATGGTCTTTTACCAGCTGATGGTCACTCACAGCTCTGCTGTCACATAACCTCTTGAGAGCTGCCACAACGAGTGACTCAACCAAAACTCTGCTGGGTTGTTCTGCTCAGGATGGGGAGGGGGGGGGGGTTTACACACACATTCAGAGGGAAGGCACAGCCATGTTGCTCATCCCAGGGGATGCAGCCACGTCTCTGCACCCATCTGCAAATGCCAGAGTTTGGGCTGGGGCTGGAGCTGCATTCTGAGTGCAGGCAGTTACCTGTCTCGCAAGTTACCCAGAAAACCAGATCATCTCTCAGGACTAATGATATTAATTGTGCCTGGATGAAAGGAGACACACGCCGCTTAATTTATTCTTCCTGTATTGCATTTGATTGCTTGTTATTCTATTACCCCCTCACTGGATAGATCTTGTACTCAATTATTACACTGATGACCCACCTTTGCTGCTAATGTGACGCTCCTGTTTCCTCTTCACTACAGCAACCTCTGAAATAACATAATGCATGAGTCCTGTGCAGCGGCACACGGGGCTGAGCACTCTGGATCTCATGAGCTGATGCCGAGTGATTCTGGCAGCATGAGACACCATCCTTCTGTGGTATCAGTTTAATGAAATATTTTGTCAGTTGGAGTTGTCTCTGCTGCTATCCCCAGGCCCCATGTTTTGTGCAGGCATCAGAGGCCTGAGAATTATTGATCTGGGTAAGTCAGGGAGTTGTGAACAAGGTTGTTCTCTCCAAAAGAAGGAATGATCTTGCAGAAGATATATGAAGGCATTGGCTCACTCCTTGTAGCTACTGCAGCCTTCCCATATGTTATCATGGTAAAATTAGCTCTGGCTCAACTAAGTAATTTGAGGAAGGCTAAGGGCTGTAGAAAACACAAAAAGTTGGCAACCCACAACTGGGATGTGGGATGCCTTTGTAGCCCTGCAGGTCACATGATGAGGTGCAATACAGAACAAGAGTTGAGCTGTCTCCTTTGAAATCATGTAGACTTGGAAAATCACTCCTTCTCCCCCACAACTGTGGCACGATACCTTTTGTTCATCAAGATGGGATATTGATCTGCCACCCAGGCCCCTGTTTTTCACCTTCTGCATGGACTAGCCAGGCTCAGCAGGGAAGAGGGTCACAACCACACAGACCGAATGAGTCTCAGAGGAGGCATGTCTGCAGAGCAGATGTTCATTCTGCCACAGCGATTTGCCTTCAGAGGACACCTGTCTTGAGCTGTTCACTGAGCACCTTGGGTCCAGGATGGCTTCCTTCCTTTGTGCTCTCTGCAGAGGTTTGTCTCTAATGCCTTCAGTGCCCAGCAGTTCCTGTGCACTCTCAGTGTTGCTATACCCATTCAGCAGGAGGAACATGCTAGAAATTGCTTGCTTCCCCCCAAAGTGCCTGGGGCTGCCTGGGACAGAAAGGTATGGAAGAGTGAGAGGTTGGTCCTCTGTAGAAGGGTTCAGGGTAACTCTGACCCTGCTCCTGGCAGACCGACAGTCTGTCCTCTCAGCCTGAGTGTACCTGCTGCTCCCAGGTGTAGTGCAAGAAGGGTGGTTTTCCCTTCCTTGCTGGCTTCCTCATCACTAATGTATTTCAAAACAAGGGTTTTCGTAGTTAATTTCTACCAGTTTCAGAGAAAATCCCTTGATCAAGGCAGGGATTCAATAGCTTTGTTTGTATAACTGACTGCAAACAGGCTTCCAGAAGCCAGGATCCAACTTGCCTCCTAATAAAAAAACTTTCAAAAAGGAAGAGTGGTTTGAGGGAGGTTGCTGAAAACTACTACATCTCCAGGTCTGAGCAATGTTCATTTGCTCTCTGATAAAACCAATGCTCAGGATGGTTTCTGGGAGCTGTGACCATTGCAGGGCCATTGGACAGACCCCGTGCAGGGGTGGGGATTGTCTGCTACCCTGCACTGGAAAACGTAAAAGCAAATTATTCTCAAAAGTCAGCCCCTGAATGGAAGTTAAAAGCTGTGCTGGGGTAGATCCTTCCAAACTGCAGCCAAACGCCATTAACTGAGCCTCTTGCTGCCGCCAGTGGCATTTTGTCAGCTCTATGAATTCACAATCAAGGGCTCGCTCTTGGCCTTCAGCGATGACTGACTGTCTGGCTGCTCAGCCCCTGGGGCATCCCTTCTACTCTTCCAAACTTTCTCCTGTGGACCAGCCAATAAAACATCCCTGGTGCTAACAACTGATCTTGGAGATGTTTTATTCCTCTTTCACATAATGTCCTAGTTTCTTATAAACACAGGAAGATGCAGCCTCCAGTTCTGCGTGGTACAGAAGTGCCATTAGGGCAGCCAGCGCGAGCGCTGAGCAGCAGGCAATTTAGGATGATAGTGTGCTAAAACAGTTGAACAACCCACAGTCAATTCAAAAGCTTTCTGGCAGCTCTCTGTTCATTTTGGAGATTTTTATCGTACAGACCTATATAGGAATGGATTAGTGGAGATAAATTGGGTAGTAACTCGGCATAATGTGTCAGCAAGGCTAGATTATGGCTCTCTGATGCTCTGTGATGCTTCATCGTGCTGTCAGAGGTTTCTCCTATGTCCTGAAAAGGCTTTTGTGAGGCTTTTCCCAGAGCACAGGGGCCAGAGGGGAGCAAGCAATGCCCATGCTGAGCTTTATTGTGGTGGTTTACTGCTGTTGTGCGACCAGGTGCTGCCCTGTCCTTGTCCGGCTATGCCGGCTGTTGGGACCCCAAACTTCTCCATGGGCACTGGAAAAAGAAAGGGGGTCTGTTAGAGCATGAAAGAACTTCAGGCTCGGTGCCATCTCCAAATCTCTTGCTGGAGATGTTGATCCTCCTCCCTGGCTGCATGCAAAGCTGAGGAAGGACCCCCTATGAATTTATCCCGTTTGAAGTCCTGAAAGGCAGCAAGCCCTCCTGCGTGGGCAAACCTGCCTTGGCACTTCTACAATTCCCCTCTCTCTGATCTTGTCCAGATGCCACCACCACTTGTTAAATACAGCAGATTTTGCATCTTTGTATCCAGCTGCTTAGCATCACACAGCTTTGATACCATGAGCTTCACAGTGGAGGATATCTGTGAGCACGTTCCTTTCTGCCCATAAATACAGATCTTTTTCCTTTTAAATCCTGACTATATGAACTCCATTCTATTTACTCCATTACCCACAGGCAAATTGTAAAATGATAGCCCTGTACTTTGTCTATGAGGCTGTGCTTTGAGCAGTCTCTGCAGCTCAGAAACTCTTATTAACGCTGTGCTGTGAAGGGAAGGGTTGGAGATCAGGGAGCCTCTGATTGCTCAAGATAAAAATGATAGGAAATCCTCCAAGAGGAATGTACTAAAAAGGCTCCCCAGTCTATTAACCACTGAGATTGGGGTGTGTACTGAAGCTATTCGGTTTAAACCTTACTTGCCACTCTAGGGGATTTTGCTCACTTTCCTCATTTAATCCACTTACTTTTGTAGGCAGACAGGCAGATGGACAGGGACTCATCCCTCTCTCAGACTTCCCTCTGCCTGACACCATCATTTTGTGGCCTCTGACTGCATTTCTTTAAGGTGTTCAAAGTTGTTCTTTGATAGATAAATCCTCCTGCAGCTTAAACTGACAAATCTGAAATAGTCCTGGCTGGAGCAGGGATTAAGCAGCAAACCCTTATTTATTTTCTTCTCAATGCTCAAATCAGACCCTTCCTGCTGTTCCTACGAGATGTTGCCTGTCCTGCCCCTGCAGCCCCATGCTCTGCAGAAGGGCATTTCTGACACCCACCCATCCTGACTGAGCAGGGGATGCTCTGGGGGAGGGGTGGGGACCACAGGGGACAGGGGAAGTAAAATGACCTCATCTGTCCACAAAATTTTCCAACGTCATGCTTTTTATCTACTTGCATTAAAAGCACTCACATATCTGGATGGAAACATCTTTGGGCATAGTTATTTTATTAATAATGCTGGTTTTTAACAAAATACACTACATCTGAACATTAAGTTGTGCTCACTGTACATCTGGAGAGGTTTTGGAAACCAACTAGCAGTAAGCTGACCTCTGACTGTAATCAAAATGGGAATCCCCAGAAAAATCTATGAAAGATGGTATCTGGGGTCCGAACTGGCAGGTAATGGAGTCTTCAGAGCTAATAACTTCATGCCCTTTTGTTGACTGGCAGCTGCAAAATTGAATGTCTCTGGTTGTTGCTCTTGGGAGCAGAGCTTCCTGTGGCTGTTCCTCAGCAAACAGTGATTAAACTGCAGCTTTATGCTGCCAGAAAAAAAAAAGAAGATGGAAAAGAAGTAGCTTTGTAAACAAGCTCTCAGGAGAAGCCCTCCAGCTTGCCCTGCTCACCTTGTACATTCTCAAGATGAACATAACCCTTCTTCTTCCAGAATCTGAGGTTTACTTAAAAATTTCCAGACTGAACTGGTTGTTGTTTTTTAAAAAAATATTATTATTTCAATCAATTCTGGGAAATTCAGTTTTCTTTTTCGTTTTGCCACTGTTCAGGTTCTTATTTTTCCACCTTGACTGTTATCTGCACTGGCAGAGGAGAGCAGAGACAGGGTACCTGGAGCCCTCGCTGCACAGGACAAAGATTTGGGCATCACTCCTCGTCCAGGTAAACCAACCTGCACCCTAAATGGGAACTGCCTTGACCTAGTAGGGTGCTAAGAAATAGCAGGTCCATGTGGTATTGTTCCTGACACATGGAGTTACAGCCTGGATGCAGTCATTGCTCCACTCTCAGCTGCCATTTCCCCATATTTGCCTGCTGAGTAAATCTTTGGACAGAATGTTTGAAAATGAGATACCCCTAAACCCCTAAAAACCATAAATGAACTATCACTTTTTGTTTTGTTTTGTTTTGTTTTGTTTTGATTTGCTATCCCCTGACTTGTTTCTCCTCTCTTCTCCATTTTCATTTACTGGTACTCAGGGTCAGACATGACTGCAATGGGTGCGACATATGAGCCACCTCCAACTGGCCCCTTCCCCTGCCGGGGCTCTGGAGCAGGCGCTGGCTGTGAGATCAAAGCAGATGCTGATAACAGAAAATGCTGAGATTAAATCCAGAAAAATCACTCATTTTCCTTATGTCCTTCAAATAAAACCCACTCCTGTTGAACCAGGGCTTATTACTGCAGCACCTTGAGAGGAGGGATGTTGCTGTATAGCTAATGTGATGATTTCGGGTACAGTTGCTGATGCCTGATTAAACATCTCTGGGATCGAGCAGACTGCTTGGATTGAATAGGCCATTTTTCTATCCTGCTAACAGCAGATTCACAGAAGCATGTTATAATTAAAATCAGGATAAATGTCATCACTAAACTTTGATGAGAAGAGCTTCTGGCTCTGTGCATACCCAGGCATGTCGGGTGAAATGCAGAGGACAGATTCAGCATCTTCCTCTGTTTCGGTACAAGGGAGCACATTGTAGTTGTGCTGCATTAGAGAATTTGGGGTGTAAAGTATAAGGTAACTGCAGAAATTGAAGGACAAGACTAGATCAGTTGCTATTGCCTGAGCTGATGATAGTGCCTGCCATGCCCTGGGTTAAAAGAAGCTATCACAGGAGGTGGGTCGTGGGACCCTGAGTCACAAGTCCTGCTGCGGGTTTTGGGATGGACTTGATCATTGTGGACAGCCCTGGTCTTTGCACTGATGTAGGATGAAGCGGGTTAGAGGAACTACAGAGTATATTGAAGTGATGCAGGAGATGGGAAAACTGCCCGGTAAAAAAGCTGGGATTCTTAGCAGGGGGAGGAGAAGGCTTGAGGAGAATGAAATCATGAAGGTTTTAGGTAAGGTGACTGCAGACTTGTTCACTGCATCCCACAGCACACTCACTGAAAGTAGCAGGATACCAATTTAAACCAGGTACAAGATGGCAGGGATTTGCACAGAGGTAGGACATTTCCTAAACATGCTGTCTGCAGATTATGGAGTCTGACGGGGTCAGCAGGGTTGGTGCAAGAGCCTGTGTTATTGAGGCTGTCCTTCAACGAATTGCACAGGGCAGAACAGCACAGAGCACAGCACTACCCTGCTGCTCAGTGCTCGGCAAACTCTCCTTGTTCAGTGTAAGCTATTCAAGTAAAGGCTGTAAAATTCCTGGGGCTGCTTTGCATGTGGGATGTTTGTCATGATCAGCGTGGGGTGTCACTTAAAACTTGATTCATCTAGATCCCCCTGGAATGGCACGTTTAATATGAATTATTTTTTATCCTCCAGCAATTTTCCGACTGCTCCTCTCTATAGATCTGTGAGATATAGAAAATGGCATGTATCTCCTTTCACGCAGCCAATGTGGAAATTAAACGTCTTGCTTCCTCAAGGGACAGAATTTCCCCCAGGCAGAAGCCCAGGTAGCAGAGCTGGCAGGCTGGTTTGTCACTACTGGTTGCAGAGACACTGCCCTGGTCACAATCTCTTGGTTACACAGGCTGTTTGTGCCCGTCAGCTCAGGTAGCACCTCTCTGTTCAGTGCAGCTGGCTCCCACCTCTCTTTCCTTGAGGTAAGAGCCTGCCAGGGTTGCTCCAGAGCAGTTCCTGCATCATGAGATACCTGAAACTTTTTGTAGAGGTGAAGCCCCCAAAATTGTACTGATGAGGCATAAGAAAAGGATTCCGTCCACACCTTCCTGACCCACCCAGCATGGGTCATTTCCCAGAGCTTTTCCTCTTGGAATTGTTTTCCATATTTTCTCTGGGTTTTCCCCTCCAGCCTCAGAACCCTGGCTCAGTACCATTTCGTTGGTCCCTCTCAGGTTTCCCTCTTTGAGCAGGATACACTGCCTCAGCCCCTGAGCATCAGGGAGGTTGCTGTGTCCCAAAGGCCCAGCGGAGAAGGCAGCCCCATGGCTGGGCTGTCCCTGGCACATTTGCCAACTGCATTAGCCATGCGTTGAAAAATCCCTGAGCAGGACCAAGGTTATGGACGGAGCAATGCCTGGCTCTGAGTCTGGAGCAGGACCGCTGGCTGCTCCGCAAGGCTCAGCCTCATGCTCCTGCATGGGCGGCTCAGGGCACAGCAACCACACGTGGTACCAGTGTACAATGAGTGCCTGTGAGTCCCTGCATGTGTCCAACCCATTTCCTTGCCTCTGGGAGTACACAGGTTTGCAAGCACATGTGTGAGCCTGCATGTCCAGACTCCTCACCCCATTTTTTTGTGAAGAAGCCACTCAAGAGCTCTTTCCAAGTAACATTTCCAATAAAGAGACCTGCGTAAATGGTGCGTAAGGCTTTTATGAATCAAGTCCTTAATCAGAACGTCGGGTTTCTGAGCACATCCTTCAGGCCCTACAGCCCTTTAATGCATTCATCACATTAAGAGTTAATTTACAACACGCGGTTTGAGACGAGCTCTCGGCCCTTCGGTGAGGATCCGCCTGAAGTGTGAGCCATGCGTTAACAACCCAAATGTATTCTGCTCTTAGGAAAAAAAAATTACCCCTGATATTTTTGCCCTTCAAGGGAGACTCTGGGCTGTGGAACAACATAGCAGTGGTGTGACGGGACCACCACCGCGTTCATGAATTTTAGATGCCTGCAAGAAATTATCTATTTTTCTGGACCCTTGCTGGGCTCAATCAGTTCCTCCGTGGTTGGTGACAATTAAAGGACCAGTATGATGCAAAAAGGATATTTTAGACACTGCTTGACACCAAGGCTCCCATCCCATTAGCTTTTGTCTCTTCCCTACTTCCCAGGACATGCCCCTTCTCTCTCTTTCCCCAAAAAGGTTCAGCACGTTCAATTTGTTCCCAGTTTCGAGGAAATGGGCTTTCATGTCCAAAGGTTGTGTGCTTCTATGCAGAAATTGTAATTATGTCAGAAGGAGAAGAGTTCGTTGCCTAAGACTATCTGCCCACGCAGGATGCTGGGAAGTCTTGGGGCTGGACTGTGGAGCACTGTGGACTGTGCAGCACAGAAAGGCACATCTTCCCCTACTTCTCACTTCTCTTCCTCTCTCTATTTTCTAAGCAGATGACAAATTTAAGACCATTTTTCTCTTTTGAGACAGTGCTACTCCGGAGCCAAGCAACAAATATGCTAGTGAAATAAAAGGCCATGCAAAGGCTTTGTTCAGCAACATCTTTCCTGGGGAGATCATGCAGAGCTTTGCAAAGCTGTGCAGATCCAGAGGGTCACAATAGTAACAGTGTATTGTTGTCCCCATGTCCTCGTTTTTTTTCTTCTCATAGGAACAGATCAAAAACTGAGACATGGGACAGGAAGGGAGTTTTCAGAGCCACACTTCCAGCACTGGAACACTCTCCCCACTCCTCAAAAACACTGCCCCCCTTTGCTACACCAGTATTGCTGCATGGCACAGCTCGCCGTCACATCCCAACTGCAGACATGGGTTCCACTCTATTCAATAAAGTCATACCAGGAGAAAGGAGATGACAATAAGCTGTATCCCTAATAGAGATGGCCAGAAAAGCTATACAGTTTGGATGAAAAAAGGCTATTTTGATTGAAATGAAAATCTTTTTTCAAAACATATCAATTTCAGCACAATATTGTGTAGGGAAGAGAGGCTCAAATTATCCTGTATTCATATGCTGGCATTGGATGATTTCCATTTTTTATCTGTTTTGATTCAAAAACAAACCCACAGTTTACAACATGAGTATACCTCTCATATAGCTTTAAAGATCATAGCAAAAAGAAGCTTGAATTTATTAAAACTATATATTTCAATTAAAATAGTTTCTACAAGTTAATAGCATTGGAAAATGTAAAACATCATGGTTATCTACTTCAGAACTGGAAAAAAAAAAAAAGAGGAGAATTTATGGAAATTTAATGAAAAAAATATAGGGTTCCCACACTGCTGCTCTGCTAAGGGACTGTCATGAGGAACACAGGAAACCTGGGCTCACATCCATCACCTGCTTGGTTTGCACTGGAGATTTGGATGCCTCTTCAAAAAAAAAAAAAAAAAAGAAGCCCTACTCTTATTTTGTCCCACTCAAATTGTTTCACCTTTCTACAAGGTAAATAGAATAAACCTGTTAAGCTTTGCCTGGACTCTCTTAGAGCAGCATCCCTCCATCAGTGTGTTTTCCTCTGCCTTGGCCTGACTAATTTTAAACAGTTAGAAGATGCCATTGCTTTTTCTAGGTAAAATTTGCTCTACCCTCCAGTTAAAAAAAAACCAACACCAACCGACAAAACATTCCTTGGTATGTAGTTTCCTTCCCAGCCTCTGCTCATTCCTCCTGTTGTATCTGCCTTGGTGTCCCTTGCTCAGCAGAAAGTCTCTGACCGTGAGCACCTTCCCACCATTGCTAAGCCTGGCTCACAGCTGGGGACATGTGCTCTCTTCTCTGTTGTACAGGGATCTGGGTTAGTGTAATGCCAGCTACTGAACTTTTCCTGTGTTTATAGTGGGTGGTGAAAGCTGTATGGTGTTATTGAGAAAGCTTCAATTTCCCAGCCCATGCAAATATTTCTTCTACTTTTCCAACAGACCAGAGGCAAGTTCTCTGCTGCACAACAGGCAGACAAATAATCCTTATGCAATTTATCGAAAATCTCTTGATCCAGTCTTTGAATTTGGGAGCCTTATATCATGTAAATACATATGAAAGCCTATTAGCTCCTTTGATCATATTAACCTGCTGCTGTTCACAATTAGTTTAAAATCTTTGTCTGGAAAGCTCCATATAAGCATAAGAAGAGGCACAGGGGAGGCATTCAGACTGTCAGAAGAAACTGACTCCTGAGAAGATGAAAATTTTATATGGTTATGTGATTCAAACACTATTCTCGCTAGTCCAACATGGAAAACAAATCCAGCTGTAGCACAAAGAGCTCTGGGATGTGACTGAGCCCTCTGCAAGGCTTGTCTTGGGGCAAGCACACTCTCTGGCTATGGGAGGACACAGCGTACTAAATATCGGGGTGACAAATGGCAACAGCATAGAAGAGAGGATGAGGTCAAGGTCTTCATATTAAACAATTTATGATCTAAATAGACAAAGGTTTAGGAGAAATAAGCGTAATGTCATTCCCATTTAAAAAATCTTGTTAGTGGTTGGTATAAAAAAAATTCCAGGGGAAATGCTGAGTTTCCAGCTCAGTATCTTCCCTTATCCATGGGATGATCATTCCCTCCCTGGAGAGACATGGTTTTTGTTCTTTGAAAATTTGAAATCCCCCTTATCCATGGGATGATCACTCCCTCCCTGGAGGGACAGGGTTTTGTGTTCTTTGAAAATCAGTTCATCTGATGTAAGATTTTGTATAGTGCAGTTTCACCTTGTCTGCTCATTGTATCAGTTTCATTGCCTGGAACACCCCTCTCTGGAAGTCCAAACACTGCCTGACACCATTCTTTGAGTTAGCTGTTGGGGAAGCTCACTATCCTTGTGAGATCTCTGCTGGAACCCATCTCCTCTGTCCCACAAAGACAATTGATAATTTATGATTTTTAGCCTCTTCAGGATCAAGTGAAAGGATCAAGGATCAATGACAGCATTGTTTCTCCTATACAAGGCATGGGAATTAGTGCTTCTGCTTGTGGATTTCTGCCTTTGCCTTGATCTTAGTGTTCGAGGTAGCTCAAGCTGCAGCTTCCCAAAGGAGATATAAAAACCAGCCACTTCTCCACTGTGCAATAGCAGCAGTGTCTCTTATCTGCAAAGATCATATAAGTGGTAAAATACTCCATCTGAGCCAGGCACAGCCAGGTTTCCTGTTTAATTAAATGTGAGGATCAGTTGTAGGGGGAAGGGAAGAAATCTAACCCTGTTCAATGAGGGTATTCCAGAGGGAGCTGGTTAAAGTTATCCGTGAGGCTAATTAGGCATTTTTTTTTCTTGTTATTTCTGGGTCCTCTGCATGGTATCAGATGTTTATAGTGGCTATACTCCAATCACCAGCAAAAGGAGATAAAGGGCATCCTCTAAACACGGCGCTGGAAGAAAGTTCACTACACCACACTGACCCAGAGAGATCAGCATCTTTACGTAGGTCCTTGGTCTGTCAGTGCTACCAAAATAACCAAAATACAATGGTTCTCTGAGTTTCATGTGTCTGGCAGTGCTGACACACTCTTGTATTCCTGGAAAAAGCCACACTGCTCCACACTGCTAGAAAAATCTGTTGAGCTCCTTGTTCTGCCCTCACCCTGCTGTCATCCCTTAGCTGACAGGCAGTCCATACAATTAGAGTTAAGTGCTTTCTTTCTCAAGAGGGAGACGGAGGCAGACAAGAGAGCTACACACGCTGCATGTTTTGTATTTGCACATGTGCTGATTTAGCCCTTGCAATGGTTTAAGCCGAGCAGTGAAGAGGCTCTTACAGCCACTCTGAAGGACCTTATTGGCAAAGGGACATGGCCTTATCGAGCCATCTTTGAATTGTGTGGGGCAGAAGTGCAACAAGGTGGTGAGAGGAGAGTGTGAGTCCACTTTCAAACCTGACTGGAGTTTGGGAAACCTTCACCTGAATGTGATGTCCTGGTTTCCATCAGACTACAAAATTTTGGCTTATAATACCCCACTCAAACATTTTGGTGCACAGAGCCAAACGTTCAGGACTGGGAGGAACTGGGAATACAGGTCATGAGTTACTTGGTACCTGGCTCTTTCAGGGGATGTGGGACCTCATCGTAAGCAGAAAACATGCACATTACAAATTACACCCAGTTTCAGACCTATTCTTGCCCCTCTAGATGCAAACACAGTGTCACACCAGGCAGTGAGCAGCAGCAGGGACAGAGGGGATGGCTCCACACAGTTGCACACACTTTTGGCAAAAGCAGTGCCATTTTGTATGGACTGTGGAAAAGCTGTATTCCTTAGACAATTTGATAGAGGATGATACTGGGAATAATGATGGCATCTGAGCATTGCTGTGCTTCTCTCCTATCTGAACTAAGCGACATGTACACTTTTTTGGCACTGTGTTTGCTAAATGAGACAAGAGCCAGGCATTTCCAGGCTTGTGATAATTTGGGGAATTACAAAGAAATAAATTATTTAGCAGTAGAATACAGGAAAGAGAGGAACAGGGGATGCTAACACTTGAGATACCTGTTCTCTGGTCCCCTGTTAGTAATGATTCTCTAACCAGTGATAGTTCAGGAGCACCCCTTTTCCTGACTGAGATGATTTTCCAATTAACCAAACTTTCAGGTTGCCTCCCGTGAGCTCTGTGGAGAATTCACTGATGCATTATACTGCTTGTCATTTCTACCTTTTCAACTCACCTTACTTTCTGCTCTTCAAAAGCCAGGACAGCCAGGAACAGGTTCATACCTGGACATGTTCTGTATCCAGGAGAAGGCCAGAGAGCTGCTTTACAACAGTTGTGGCAATAAGAAAGAAATGAAGATAAAGGGAGCTCTGCTGATCTCTCTGGGGTTTATCCTGAGTGCTGGACCCTTGCAAATGCTACTGGATCAATGCCAGCCTTAGGCACTGCTGCAGCAAAGGGGTCAGGTTCAGGAAGAGGATCTGCTTGTCTCCAAGCAAGCAGGCACCCACTGAGCTCAGCTGTCCCTTGAGCTCAATCAGCTCCTGCAGGGCTACAGAGAAACCTGGCTGTCCAGATGAAAACTAAAGAAACCCCCTGCCTCACTCACCACAGTGACTCCTTGCTGTTGGATGCAAATCACCACAGCCTCATAGGTGGATCTTGGTCTGAGCACACCTGCTCTGTGAGTACCAGCTTATCTAACACATTTTCTTCCCTGAATCTCAGAGGCTTGCACATGGCTTTTCCAATGCAGCCTGCAGGATCTTCTGTGCCCATCAGCGTACCCTGGCTGAGGGGATTGAAGTCTCCATACAGGCTGAGTTAGTAATGAAAGAAAACAGAAACCTTTTCTGGTTTGCAGATGTTCAACATCCTGAACACTGATGGGAAACCTCCCTAAAAATATAAGGTCCATCTAATCAGGAGTGCTCATTGGATTTCTGGGTGGAGCTTTCTGAACTATGCAGTCCAGAATGTCAAAAATTATCAGATTAACATTTCTGAATTTAAGAACTTACTAAAATCCCCTTCTTCTCTGTTGCTCGGCTTCCCCTGACCAAAGACTAACAAGCAGCCAGACTTTCTTCTGGCATTTATCTTCCTGAGACTCAGAGAAATAAAATTCCAGGAACCGACTTTCACCATTTTCTTTAATAAGAACTCAAGCTATCCCTTCCTTGGGCTCTGTGAGGGTGCTCCCTGCATTGACCTGCCTGGGCAAAGGAGAGTGCTCAGGATAGGAAAAGAAATAACCATAAAGAGGCAAGTGTCACCCAATGAAAAATGTCGTTCTCTTCTGCCAACCTTTAACTTTCCAATGAAACAGCCATCTCTTGTTCCCTGCTGACAGGTGGCCCCCAGCCAGTCTGTCTGTGTCATGGGCTTATGGGGCTGGAGTGGTGATATTGCTTAGAGTGTGATCACAGAGTTAGGACACCACTTGTGTGCTTGGTCTACAGTCTGCTTTCATCACTGCTGAGAGCTGACACATGTGGTAGCAGCAGGGAGAGGAATGTGGCAGGGGTTCCTCTCCTCGGGCACTTGTGCTTTCATGAAGATGTAGTTATGCAGAGTGGCCTCTCAGCATGAGGCATGTACCTGTTACTGAGGCACTTTGTTCTCATTATTTTCTGAGCCCGGTGATAGTGCTGTTGCTTCGTCTGAGACTGTTTCTTGTGCTTCTGAAGAGCTGACAGGAGCCCACCCACTCTCATTTAGCCAGGAGAGCTCCTCAATAAGCACCCTGAAGCTGAAGCAGCAGCTCAGGGCCCAGCCTTACAGATCGGGATTGTATTCATACCACAAACAAGCAGCCATGTAAGGAGGATCTGGAGAATATCCTGGATACCTAATCCTGGCTAGATCTGTGCCAAAGATAAACTCACAGCTCACAGTGGCATCTCTAGCCCAGGCAGCCTTTACTAAATGGATACTGGAAGGCAAATAAAGGTGACAGGGAGAAGCTGGAGGCAGGGAAAAAAGACCTCAACTATAAGATTCTGATCTTGGTATTTTGTTTAGGTATGGAAGTTGTAATGAAACTTTTCTATTCTTCCATCACTGGGTTTTGGTTCAAACACTATAGGTCACTGCTGAAGACACAGCAACAAACACTCAGAGACTAACAGACACATAGATCTCAGAGAGGAAATGATGTCTCTGCTGGACTATTTGCTGTAGTGGCATTTAGTAACATTTCCCTCACTATCAGACTCGTCAGAAGAACTTCACTGCAAAAATACTGTAAATCCCATTGACCCCAGCAATGGGACTTTCAGGGTTGGGTGTATACTATGGGAAACCAGAGTTTGAGAGAGACATTGGAAAGCTGGGCTACAGGTTGCTGGTATGCTAAAAGTCCCATTACTAAAACCTTTGTTTCTTGGGCATAATGGCGTGCTTCCAAGTCATGACCCCTCCTTTCCATTGGCTCCCAGAATTTTAAGCCATGTCAGGTACATTAAATGCTCTCAGATCTGCGTACTGAAGTGTCTCAGAGATGAATTGCCATCTGCAATTGCTGTGATGGATAACAAGGTATTGAATGGGGCCCTGGAGTCGTTCAGGACCTACATTCGCCCCTTTTGTTCAGGTAGAAAATTAAATGATTCTTAAAATAATAAATGTGCACCCTGGAGAGAAATACTCAGCTGCTCCCTCAAGAGGTGCTGTGCTGTTCTTGTGTTGAGCAAGGAATAACGAAGGTAATTGAAAAGTTATTACTTTGGGGGCAAATTTATCTTGGCTTGTATTGCCTTGCAAATAGACTTGGCTGGTGAAGCAATCCATGTACTGCAATGAGGGAACAGCCATGCTTCAGAAAACCAGGCCATCACATCTGGGGTCAGATTTTGCATTGCCTTGTTCTTTGTGTGGTCACAAAGGTCTTGACCTAATCCCAAGCCACAACTGGTTGTAGGGTGCTGCCTGATCCAACCAGAATGAGCCTGTGCAAGCTGACCACTGTCATCTGGGCTGGGACAGGCTAAGACCAATGCAGAACAGGCATTGTCTTCTCTGTGGCTGCAGCCAAATTGTGGATGTGAAAGCGGGATGAGAGGACCAGCTGGTGTGGGGAGGACTGGCTGGACCATCTGGCTCAAAGCTCAGTGAGCTGGAGAAAGCCTGTGAGAAGCCACTGAGATGGTGGAGGCAAATGTATGAGGTAGGGTGAAAGGGTTGAATTTGTTTGAGCCTGAAGATGAAAAGGACAAGGAGGATCTCACTGTTCGCTTTAGCTACTGATGACAGAATGGAAAGGATGGAGTCAGGATGTCCTCAGGGATGCACAGGAACTGGACAAGAGACCATGGGCACATTGCCCCACAGGGGCAATGCCAACAAGGTACGATGACATAACACCTTCATAACATGCAGTGTGGTCCCAAGACAAGGCAGCAGTTGTGGGAATCTGCCTTTGGAGATGTTAAGAACTCAGTGGGATGAGGCACAAAGCAACATGATCTAACTTTGATGGTGACCTCTTTGTGCAGGGGGCAGGACCAGAGACCTCCAGAGGACCCATCCTGCCTCAGTTGGGCTGTAATTTTGCTGCTGGTTCGAAAAGAAGAGGAAATAAACCTTTCTAGTTCTGCAGAGGCGAAGAAGCTGTGGGAGCTGCACTCTACCTCACTAGAGAGTTATGTCTCACACTAAGGTACAGCTGATAAATGCTTTACTGGTTGTGCTGAAGGCCTTAAAGGGCTTTTCTTGGCTCTTAGATGAGGAAATGGCAGTGACTTTGTCCCCTACAGCTCAGAGAAGGGTGGGAGTCTCCTACAGAACATGCATTGATTACTTGAGATATTTTCCATGGTAGTGCAGCAGTGGCTGGCTGAGCATCCAGTGTGCAACTGGTCACCCCTGCCCTGGGCACCATGAAGAGAAAAAAGCAAGAGAAAAACAAAAGGGAAGATAGGTCTCAGGTCTGCCTGGGACCTGGCCTGGCTGCAGGGAATTGGAAAGCAACACTTTAAAAAGGGGCTTTTGCTTTTTAAAAATTTGTCTGGCTTTTCCTGTTTCTTTTTAAAAATTAATTCAAATGAAATTGAAGTTTTCACATGACAGTTTTCTGTTTTTAAAAAAGCTCTCAAATAATTAGACTACTCAAAGTAAACAGGCTGTTCATGCTTTATTACCTGATGTGTGTCATGGCTCCATTAAAGCACTGTTGCACTTCTACCATTTTCCATATTTCAAAATGCTTTAAAGATGGGACTCAGATCATCAACATCAATTGCTAGCCAAACAGAAATGAACCTTCTAAAAGGGAAATAATTTTATAGCTCTAATTTGATTAAGTAGTAAAGCACATTGTTTCCATCTTAGGTGGACATTATAAACAGAAGTAAAGTTAATATTTATTAATCTTAATGTGCAGGCCAGGTAATTACATAGCCCACAGCAGTGGTGAGGGCTGCGTGACTCTCACTCTCTCACTGTATGTTTGCACACCTTTTGGGTAAACAGGAAAAAGAGGAGTGTTTGGTGCTAATGAGATGAAATTGTCTTTCCAAAGGGCTCTGGATTTGAATCGTGTTCTCAGGACTATGGATGCAGCTGGGAATTGTGTTTGGTGACAATGGCCAAAACCCAGGGGTGGGTGAGGAGCTCTGGAAGAAGCTGTGACTTACACACACAGAAGTACATGTGTAGGCATGCACACACACAGACACATGCACACAGTCACACACATGCTCTCCCTGTGGGGTGGTCACTTCCCATCCCACAGAAATTTTTCCACGCTTCCAAAATACTTTTTTCATGTTGTTTCTTTTAATTCCTGTCCCTTTCCTTGCAGTCTTCAAGCAAGCCCAGCTGAGATGAGCATCCTAATGCTGTGGGCGGGACCACCACTGCACTGTCACCAGCATGAGTGGGACAGACATGCTGAGGCATTGCTGGAAGCTGACTTGAATCCAGGAACTTTTGGGTCTGTTTCTGCCCTGCTGTGACTCTGCATGTGCAGAGCATGACACGGGGACAAAATGAAGGCGGGGTCAGGGCAGAGCCGTGCATGTTGGCTGGCAGGAAGGAGAGGCTGTAGACCAGTGGAGCTTTAGCAGGCACGGGAGAAATTGCCTCTACTTGACTGTGGATTCAAACCCATCTCAGGACAGCTGTGTCTGAAAGGATTTGTCTTCAGCAGTTTTACTTGCCATATGTCTGTAATTCTGCTTGCTTCCATCACTTCAGTGAGCTCCTGTCAGCACCTTGGCTGGTGGACACTGGGTTCTTCCATAGGAAAGATGCTTTTAGAGGGCAGGTGGAGATACATGTGTGGGAGAAAGGCTGTGACAGTTGCCCAGGGCAGATCAGACCCCTTGCTTTGCTAAGCCAGAACCACGCAAGGTGCAAAGAACTTTCATGTCTCTGACTTGCCTGTGCCTGTATCAAGCCCACTCGAGACGTGGGCTTCCCAAGGCAAGCTGAGCGTTGCCTTCAGCCAAAACATCACAGCTGTTTGAATACCAACCTGCCAAGCCAGGGCAAGATTGGTCCCACAGCCCTGCAGGCCAAGCCAGTAGGTACTAAACTTGTGACCTCTGTCTCAGCACTGACCCAAATTAACACAAGCTACTTTCAAGACCATTTGTGCTGGGCAGAAGCAGATGTAGAAATTTTCTAACCTCCTCTCAAATAACTCAGTTGAGAAGAAAAGAGCCTCGGGGCATCACAGGTCTAACATTTGATTTCCCAACCAAGCCTGCTCAGCATCTTGCAGGATTTGCCCTTCTGCATCCTGCCTTTTAATTGCTGACTGATTGTAATATAGGATTTTATTTTCCCTATAATGACTCTTGGGGCCCCCAGATGTTCTCCTCAAGTGTGGTTGCGTCAGCACTAGAGATTGAATGACTGATACCAGCAATTTTTACAGCTTGAAAGAAGAGAAATATGTGAAGGGGATTTAATTTAGCTCCAATATTGTGTCTTCATCTTCAAGATTCTACAAGAAAATGACACCAAAAGGTTATTTTACAAAGAGAGGAGGGGGAATTAGCCCGAGAGAGGGAGAGATCACCAAGCTGGCTTTCTAATATCAGTTCATTACAGAGAACACATTTGTGCAGCCACTTTGCTGCTGCTGTTAATTTAAACCTGGATGATTAAAAGCTGTAATTGCACCATTTTAAATAAATGTCCACTATCTTGATTATTATATTTTTAATTAGTGTGGCTCTGTCGAATGTTTTTATCCCTCTGATTGATTTGTTTATAATGTATTTGTTTATAATTTCGTGATCTCCCTGACCCTGCTATCTCCTGAGCACACAGTTTGGTCGTGATTCCAGCAAATGGAAGGAGACTGAACCAGGAAAGAGCAAAAGGTACCAGGTCAGCTCTCCCTTATGAGTTCTTTGCAGCTCTCCTTCTTTGCCTCCTGACCCAGCTGCTCTTCTGCTCTTTGCTCTTCCCCAGGGCTGTGAGGGAGGATGAACAGCCTGGAGGACTGGCTGTCTGGGAGGCAGGAGTGGGAAAAACTGAATTGCCATCCAGCAAAGCTCAGGCTGCGGTGCTGGCAGGAGCACCATCCTGTGTGTTAGGACCCATTCCTTAACCATTGCTTCACAGGCAGGAACCTGATCCTCTTTGTGGTAAGATCCAGAATAGGTACCTAGACCCACACTGGCCCAAGATGTCCCATTGCATGCTCTTCTCTGCCAGGGGCAAGGAGGTGCAAGCAAGAATGGCTTGTAGATCATCATCTTGATGCTCAAGGCACCCCTGATTCCTGCTCAGGGGCTGTGCTGAGGAGCACAAGTGAGAACATGCTGAGAATATTCCTGTAGGACTCCAGGGCATCTCTGCTGATGTACTTATCTCCTATCACATGTAATATCTGCAGGACAAGGACTGTCACTTGCTCTGACTTTGTTCTGCACCCACTACAGGGGGGCTTCTGACTGCTGACAAGGGATCTGAGGCACTCTGGTAACATGATGCATCATGATGCATAGACTGTCTGCCAGGCAAATATTGCAAAGCTTCTCAACACTTGACTTTCCTCTGTTTTCTACAGTGCCTGAAACTATTAGGTAATGGATTAGGCCTTCAGCATTGTAGAAAAGGAGTCTTCCTGTGTCCCCTGGCTACAACATAGTGTGTGGCCTCACCATATCAGCTCTGTCTGCTAATCAATGGCTTTTTCTGTAGCAATGAGCCAGATGTATCGCTGCAGCCTCAGTGTGGGGCGGGAGGACAACCTGGTGAGAGCATGTGGTCAGAGAGGCTTTTGCAAGGGGAATGAGATGGGTGGGCAAAATTCAGTGTGGACTGAGTGACTGTACATGCACAGCCCTCTCAAACCTGTACCATCATCCATGTTTTCAGTGTGCATCCTCCAGCTACAGAGCCAGAAAATAAGGCAGAAACCACACATGGGTGTATCAGAGCATAGTTTCATGGGTACTGGAGCAGCCTCTGGACAGGTACAGCATTGGATAAATGGAGTAGGTGAGGGGGTGGCCTTGGCTTTATAGCAGCATTAGAGAGAATTATAGTCTTCAACAAACAAGTCATTTTGGCCATTCAGAAAGGGTAATTACACTTTGAGATCTCAGGGTTGTAATTTTCTTGTTGGCTAGCAATCAGCCTGCGTGTTCCTTTTTTCTTATTTTAATTAAAAATATTGGTTTGCCATGTTCACCAGGCGGCTAACTCGCTCTGCCTGAGCACAAACGCTTAATAGCATTTTGTAATTGACTGAATTGTCTATTAGTAAAAAAGCCTTGTAATTTAGTAAGCATCGTTGAAGTGCTTACTTTTATACCTGACACAAAGCTAAGGACTCCCACCTTAAGAACTCACAGACAACAGGGGTGTTAAAGACAAAACAAGGCTATTTTACATGAGAATAGCAGGTACTCCTTGGGAAAAGTGGAAGGGATGGAAGGGGCTTGAGGTATTGGCATTCTGCGGTTGTCCATAGCAACTCTTCTCTCTCGAACTCTTTCAGTCTGAAAAGTGGAAGTGGCTTTGAAAGTCTATGTCTTACTGATTTTACCTAAGGGAAAACAGAAGCCTGTACAAATCACTTTCCTTAATGAATTTCCTCTTGCAACCTTTGTCTTTGGTGGCTCTCAGCGCAAAGAGGTAACTCACATAGTTGTTCATTCTGGAGTTTATTCTTCATTAGTTAATGGTTCACACCATTTGCCCACTGATGTGAGTGTAGAGGAGGCCTGGATCATTCTGAGGTCCCAGTGCTATTTCTGATGGTGGTTCCTCATGCCCCCAGTGAGGTCACTGTGCAGCCCTGGAAAGGGGGGAGGAAGCATGACATTGGCATCCTTCAAGGTGACCTGGCAGGGAGCCTGCTGTGGGCTGCCATGCTCTCCAGGTTGTGTTGCTGCTACAGGTGAATGGCAGGTTTTCCAAGTGGCAGGATGGCATCAACTCCTTGCCCTTTAAGGATCCTCCTGGGATCTCTGCTGATCTAAGAGAATATGCTTTCACCTGAGGATACATCTCTGAAGGAGGAGGAGGAAAAAGCTTCTTTGGTGTCCTGTTCTGTCTGGATGATGGCCAGGCTTTGCTTCATATAGCTCTGCAAGAAGAGAAAGAGGTATTCCAGGAAAGATTTTTTTCTTACATTCATATAACTCCTCTAGACCTTCAAACTCCATTTGTAGCAAATTTTCTAGAAGATGATCTTAAAACATCACCCACTTTGTTTTTTGCAACTCTGTGAGCTGCCCTGGACACCTCTCCTCCTGCTCCTACCTGCTTCATTTACCCTGTGCTCGGCGGTAGGACTGACTGTGTTTTGGAAGTAAGCTTCCACCTGGGAGCCAGCTGCATTCTTAGGGTGAGGTTGTCCAGAATCCTCACTTCTTTCACCTTGCAATAAGTTTGAAACAGTTTTCAGGGTCTGCAGTGGGAGTTTGTTTGTGTCCTGCCTCAGTGCTTCCTTTGAGGAAGTCTTCACAAGCATGCGGGAATCCAGCAGAATTTCATCCAGAGTGATGGTGTTGATGGTGTTGCTGGTGCCTGGGAGAAGACATGTAGTTCTCCACAGGTACTAGGCCAGCAGGTTAGAAAATTTACCCAGGCTGTCCTCAGCAGTCGGGCTGCCTTGGATCACCCAGCAAGGCACAAAAAAAAAAAAATATCATCATCCGGTCAGATTTTTCCAACACCTTCTTCATGAGGACATTAATTGCCATATTAGCTTCTGATATTTCTCTATGTCTCCATCCAGGAATCCTAGCATTAAGGTAAAGAGATTGTTTATTACATCCTTAATCCTTAAGCACTTCCACTAAGGCCTCTTGAGCCAGTTTCTTCTCCTGGAAAATGCAGTAACGGGACTGGATGACAGTTACATCACAGAATGATTTGTTCCTTCCCTCATTTCTTATCTGCTGCCTGTTGCTGGTTGATAAACTTGACTGATTGAAAGCAGGCTACAAGGAACTCATTCATGTGCCCAAACATGGCTCCTTCTTTGTTCCTCTATCTGAGAATCTCCTCAATTTCTTTTATTGCCTGGTTGCTGGTGTCAATATAATCAAGGCTAAAGTGTCAAATAAGGGAATTGATGGCGAAGGTGACGTTATGACATGTGTCATCATTGTCTGGGGAGATAAGCAGGGTTTGGAATTCAGGTTTCATATCTAGATGTATCCTTCAGTCTACAGATGTGTTTTCCAGAGGTCAGCCTGCTCACTTGCTCACCTACATGTGGAGGCAGTGTCTGGAAAGCCACTTCCGCCACACTGAAATTTCCTCCTTGAGAGCAGGTGGGCTCTGGCTTCAAGGGTGCACCTCCTGCATGCTGGCAGGAGACTTCAGATGTTGTGTTTGAATCATGCTGAGGTTTCTCACTGAAACACATTGTTGAAGAAACCCTTCACCTGCCAGGTTCCTGTTTTGCGATATGACCCAGCATCCTCATATGTTCTTCAGGAAGAACTCCAACTGTTTTGAACAGGACACTTCCTTCCTCTGCCACTGCCATTGCTGCTTAGACTGTGAAGTTTCAGAAGAGCTGAGTGAATAAGAAGAGGATGAACAACAACAAAAAATACTGGGGGAGGAAGGTTTGCATGGAAGCAGTTTCTTGCAGGTTGCCATTAGTCACTCCATTTAACCCCAGGTAGAACACTTAACTTACTTTCATGTTATTCAACTTTCTTCTAGCTCATTAAAAATTGACAACTCCAACATAAGAAATGCCCTTTAGAAATTAAGAGCAGCACTGCCTGCATCCTGACATGGCTCTGGTACACAAAAGTGCTGCTCCGTGGAAAGCCCCTCTTTGCAGGGCCTGTGACTCCGGCTCATCTCCCTGTGGTGAGGCCATAGCCAGAGCTCGGAGAGCCCCTGGCACAGAGGACCCACATCCTGAGCATCTGCTTTTACACAGACGGTGGACTGGGCAATCTGTGCTCTTTGGCTCTCTCTGCTGGCTGCAGCTCACCCCAACTCAGGGCTTGTGCTCTGCACTGTCCCCCCACACTTCACCCTGACAGGAACAGGCTGGCGTGGGGGGGCAGAGACACAGGGAAAGCAACACTGTGTTTAAACCTCTGGGCAGAACCACAAACCCTGACAAGTACAGGAAGTAAAACAGGGAAGAAAGGAGGTGGCAGAGGAGATTTATAAAAGAGCCTTGCAAATGTGACAGCCCATTTCCAGGGGGGATCCTTTTTCTTCCTAAACCTCGGTCCTGAGCAAGAGGAGATATTTTCTTTCAAGGCAGAGCAGAGAACAGTGTTAAGGGAGCAAATGTTCTGCCTTGGGGGAGAGCAGCACCGGGATTATTGCCGAGCCAGGAGGGATTCACCGACTTTGGCTCTGTGCCCAGGACATCTCCTAACAGGGCTTGAGGGAGGTGTGTGAAGGGCCTGGAGCATGTCTCAGCTCAGCTCCTGGGAATGCTTTGCCAGGGCTGCAGGTCAGGAGCGTTTCATCCCTCTGCACACAGAGCACAGCATCTGTTGGCTGCAAGAGCCAGCTGTGCAGGAGGGGGAGGCGAACATCGGGAGGGATGCTCTATTGCTGTATGCAGGACTACATCCCTCTCTCTCTCTGGTCCAACAGCCAACTCAGGTGATGAACAAATTCTGGATTTGCATTATTTTATGCTTTCTAAGTTAATATCTTCGTAGGAAATACTGGGGACCTTCATTAAAATAATTTTATTAATTAAATGACCAGGTGTGTTTCTTTATCAGATCGCATAGGAAGTAATAGTTCATGGCACAAACTGGCATTTGTACTATACATATGAGGAAAACAGAACTCAGACATTTTTTGATGGCCTTGTTAATATTTTTTTGGTGTTCTACAAGTTGTTTATGGGTTAAGTCTCCTAAGACAGGGATTCAAAAAGTCTTCTGAGGTACTCACAGCACCTGGCCAAACAGCTATTCTCAGAAGTGGAATTAGATTTTGGGAAAAAGTAACAAATAATTCCATAATAAAACAATGACAAAGGAGAAGAAAAAAGAAGAAAAGTGTGCTTTATTGCATCATTTTGGTGAGAAGCTGTCGAAGAGTCAGAAGGTATTCAGAGAGCAGAGAGTACAGTCTGTTCCTTTATCATAATAACTTTTACTGCCTAGGTATAGCTTTTCTCACCCTGGTCAATAAACACCCTGCTGCTTTTCTTGCTGAGAATTAGGACTCAGTTGCATCAATGAGTGCTTCTTTCCAAACAGCTGATGCTGACCCATACAGGGGTTAGGGATTGCTCTGGTGCTCTCCAGAGGTTCTGGAGTTGGGAGGGATGAAAGGGAAGAGGATTGCTGTGGCAAGAGCAGAGGTCTGTGAATCTGAGATGCTCCTGGTGGCTGCAGTCAGAGTGCTGGTGTAATGCTTGCTAGGAGCCACAGAGGCAGAGTAAAGGCGAAGGCAGTGCAGAGCATCTTATGGGCTGTTCTAGGTGGAGGGTAGTTGTGCCCTTGGGTCCAGGCTCTTGGTCTTTTCTGCAGAGCCAAACGGAGTGAGTTGGTGACAGAGTGGATCCAGGCTATGAAATCTGGGTCCCACAGGTATTTCCTTTGCACCACAGCAAGGATCACTTCAAACTATCAGTCACCAACAAGCCTTCTGGAAAAAGGAAGATTTGCCTTTTTTACTCATTTGGGTTGCACATAAAAAAACCCCAAAACCCAAAACCAAAATCAACAACAAAAAACCACCACAAACAAACAAACAAACAAACAAACACAAAAACAAACCAAACCAAAGCAAACAAAAAACCCCCACAAAACAAAACAAAAAAACAAACCCTAGCCTGCTTGCTAGACCAAGAGACACCTCCTGGCATCACTGGATGCTTTGCCTTTGGGAATGGCAGTGAGAAGCTCCTCACTGACTTCAACAGAGGATGTATATTTCCAGGCCCTAAACAACTTTCTATGGTTTTCAAAAAACCAACTCTTCAGGCAGCAGATTCTAGCCCTTTTATGTGGTTCCTCACAGATATTTCCCTGCACTGCCTCAGATGAATCACGAGGTTGAAGGTACCTGCTGGAGTGGGATTGCTCTGGGTCTGCCTGTGGCACCAAGTGCAGGAGGAGGGATGAATCAGCCCAGTGTGGATCATCACAGCCCCTAACCTCCCTCAGACCCTTGCTGAGGCTGTTCCTCCCTGGAGCCTCAGCTCTGACCTGCAGAGAATGTCCCTTGAAAACCTCTCACGAGAACTGCTCTCCCCTTTGGCAGGTCTGGCCTGTAGGAGCTGACCATACCTATGAGCTCACCCCAGATTCAGCCTTGCCCAGCAAGAGTGTTCCCAGCCTGGAACACTATTCCATGACTATGTGTCTAGGGATTAAATATAGTAATTTAATCTCTTTAGCCCATAACTCCCACCTATCAAAGAGAAACAATAAATCTTTGTCCTTTCTAGTCTTTCTAGCTCAGCATGGCAAGGCTGTGTCTTGCACTGTGTTTGTACAGCTCCTAGCACCTGGGATTGCTGGAGTTGATGGAGTGCAGTTACACGTGGTGATACTGTATTTAATGCCTTGGAAGCCATCTCACCAGAGTCCAGGAACTCCTGAGCTGACAGAAGGAGCAGGTTTGTCTTTCTGTCTCCGAACTGAGGACATTTGCACATGCTGCCACCAGTATATCTTCATTAAGCTTCCCAGAATCTGCCATACCGTGTTGTGCCATCAGCTGTATTGAAACAGGCTGGTGTAGCATGTGAATCACCGTCTTTAATTCCTACTTGTGCTTGAGGATCATCCTCATCCCTATTTGGGATGTTTCACTCCAGCAATTGGCAGGATTAAATTCCCTTCAGAAGCACTGGTTGAGCATTATGAACAAGGGGAAAAGCCTCAGGCGAGTAGTGGTCTATTTATAACCCATGAAAGATGGACTCAGTGCATAAGAATATTCCAGTCCCTGGCACCTCCACCCCCTTACTGTTCCTGTAACTGCTCTCTTGAGGCTGTCTCAGCATCGAAAAATCAGCTGGGTTTTGAAAGCTAAAAGGAACCTCAGTCAACAGAGGACTGAGCAGCCAGGAATGAAGAGGTCTCTGCTTTACTCCCTAGGATCCCCTAAAATCTGCTCCCTTGACACTACACAGCAATGCAGGAATCACATGTGAGCTAGGACTGTTGCTCGCTCTTCACAGAGTCTGTCTCCACACTTTCAGATAGGGTTCTATTCTCACCCTTCCTGTTTTTAGGACTGAGAATTGATCTACATTACCTATATTACTCAGATATTTTTTTGGAGGCTTTTCCTCGCACAGTGCCAGCCCTGTCCCTCTCCCAGGAGTCCAGTAATCCTGCACCCTCCACAGCTGCGCGAGCCACAGAAATCCAGGGGGTGAAAAGGGCAAGGTTCTCCCTCTGACCTCCTGAAGTGCCGGGAGGATCACCGTTCCCTGCCCAGTGTGCAGTGCATCCAGCTCCAGTACAGAGGGCAGAGCCCTTGACCCCACGGCTCTGAGATCAGGGCAGGGGAGGCTGAGGGCTGAGCATTTCCCCAGGTCACACCACAAAACCTATCCTGCTTACAAGGAAGGAGGAGAGGAGGTTCGCAGGAGCTGGCGAGACACAGGATCATGTCACAGCAAGTCTTCTCTAGCGGGTGCAGGATCTAGCAGCAAACCTTAGCCCAGCCTGCAGCACAGGCGACAGCCGCGGCTGCCCTGCTCCGGGGAGGGAGGGCAGCATCCCGTCCTGCCACTGACCCCCTCAGGGTTGATACCAGCAGCTCCCCCCCCCCAGCCGGCTGCAGAGCAGCCCAGCCGAGCTCTGCAGGGAGTGAGCGTGGCAGGGCTGGGATTTCCCGCTAGCACTGCTATAGTTCCCAACAGCAAAGGATTCACCTTCCCCCCAGCTGGAATCTAAGAACCCCCTGCCCACAGGGGGAGGAGTGCAGACTAAGAATAAAAGCGATGGTCCGTATGAGCCATCAGGAATTATGCCCCACAGAGAGCTACGCTTAGTACAGACCAGAGACAATTTAACATGCATTCAGCTGGGTAATCCACACCCACTGGAGTCCTGCTCAACCTTCCACCCATGAACATCTCTCAGATACCCCATTTTTCATCCATCTTTTACAAAATATTTGTTACCTTTAATCCTGAAGGATGGATTTCTCATCGAAGTGGCACTTGTTCCCTGTGCAGGATGTATGGCTCAAATTCACCTGTGAGTGTATGTCACAAATCAGCATGGTTGGAAAGCAAAGGCTCTGCAAAAGAACTAATAATTTCTCTTCCCTTAAGAGAAGAATTCCTCCATCTTTCCTCTGATGCTATTTCCTACACTGCTGAACCTCATAATATTGCCTTTAATGATGATGAGGTGGGCAGAAAAATAGTCACTGCTGTGACTAGTTTATTAGATGAAGAGGGGATGATAGCATAGAGTTAACATCTCAGCTTTACAGGGATGCAAAACCTCTCCCTGCACAGCAGAACAAAGGAAAACTTCCCTGAGGAATCCCAGAAGCAGAGTTTGTCAGGGATGCTGCAAGGAGTAATATATGTCAGGTAAGAAAACCTTTTAGTGTTTGTGGCTGAGGAGGGAGTAAGATGTGTGGTGTGAACTTGTATGGTGAACTACTTTTATCATCCCTGACACAGCTGTGATTTATAGTGAGGCCTCTGGTGATGGGTGTAAATCTTCTAGACTGACTTGGAGTTCCAGTGATACAGATTTGATTCAACCACAACTGCAGGGATTTGATATCTAAAATACCACTGTGACTCTAGATCCTTTAGTAAGACCACAGAAAAAATATCAGATTAAGAGACACCCTGTGTGTGTACCTAAGTGTGGATGTGGATGGTGTTTGCTGCTGCTGCCCTGAGACACGCAGCATTTCAAAAATGAGCATCCTGAAAGGTAACTTGGGTTTTCTCATTGACACCGAACCTCAGCATCACCATTTGAAACATAAACTTTATTGCAACAGAGAATTAAAAATAGTACATTTAAAAGAGTTGCAGAGTGCATGTCATTAAAGAACTAGTCAGAAATCACAACTCAAGCATATCATGTACAATTGGAACAGAGAGTTTTATTAAAACAAGTGGAAATCAAACTCAAATTTTCCTTGTTTGTTTAATTTCACCATAACCGTGGATTGTGTATTTACAGTCTTCGCCTCTTGTGGTGAAGGTTCTGCTTGGGACAAGGGGCTAGGAAGAAGGCAGGGATGGATGGGGTGGAGAGGTGGGCTTCAAAAGCTAACAGGATGTGAAAGTTTTCCAGAAGAAGTTCTTGCAGCCTGCTTTGCGTTCCCGGGGTGCCAGAGCGGGGTTTGAGTTAGCCGAGCGCTCCAGCTCCAGTCTCACTTCATCCTGCTCAGCCCCTCGGGACAAGTCCTCAGACTCCAGGGCTTCATTTTCTGTCTGACTTGGCTCTGAGAGCAGTTCTGCCAAAAAGTACTTGGCCAGTTCCTTGGGAGACAAGAGAGAGAAAGGGAGAGAGAGGTAGAGAGATCGCAGTTACTCCTTGGCTTTTGAGGGCTCACAACTCTGTCCCTCTAAGACACCTTTGTGCCCAGATTAGAGACATTCAGGATGCTGGAGGAGAATAGGAGCCCTGGCTTTCTGAAGAGCCCAGCCCGACAGCTGCTGCGCAGCAGCTGCGTCTGTGACGGAGCAGAAGAGCCCTGACATGTACCTGCTGTGGGGAAGAGACCGCTGTCCCAGCTGTGACAGAGAACGGACTCATCCAAGCCCCACATCACTTGCCCTTCCCTTCCCACTGCTCCAGCACACAGTGCCCTACTCAGACAGAATGCCAGGGGGCTGCTGCTAAAGTAACACGGGAAAAGTCTTTGGGGGAGCTGGCAGGGGAGGTTGAGCTGGGTCATTGTCTCACTGGGACTTATTTTTCTTCTTGTCCCTCCAAGCCTTGGCTGTCCCCTGCCAGGGATAAGGACATGCTCCTATGCACTGGGGCAGCTGCCTTAGTTCCCTAGACCTGGAGAAACCCTGGAGAGTTTCACCAGAGGCTCTGCCGTCTGCCCCAGCAGCGTCGGCTCCTCATTCCCCACCAGCTCCCATCTGGACCGTCTCACCTCCCAGCCCCAGCTACCCAGCCTGCCGCTGGGTCAGCCCATCTGCCAGAGAACCAGGATCTGCAGCAAGGAACTGGGCTTCTGAAACGGGGACATTGGGTAAATCTGCTGAAGAACTGGAGGTCTGCACTGAGGGTGCTGGGGTGTCTGGTGAGGAACTGGAGGGATCTGCAGCAGGGGTGCCAAGCGCTCTGCAGTGGGGAATCAGGGGGTTTCTCTGGAGGAGAAGCGGGATTCTGCAGCAGGGCCGTCGGGGTGCCCCGCGGGGTGCTCGAGGGGTACCCGGGGTGTCCGTTCCGTCGCGGGACTCTCACCTGCTTCCCGGCGGCGGCAGCCAGGGACTTCTGCAGGAACTGCCGGAGCCGCGGGTCCGAGGGGGCGGCCGAGACGGTGCCGAGGGCCAGGGCGATGGAGAGCAGGGCCAGAGCGCACTGGAGGCGGCACGACAGCATCTCGACGGCGGGTCGGGCGCGGGAGGCGGCGGCGGGGAGGCGCTGGCGGCTCCGCTGCGGCTCGGCTCCGGCGTTGGGGATCTCCTCGCCGCCCGCCGCCTTTATAAACCCTTCTCCTGACGTCAAGGCGGGGGCGCCCCCCTCGCCCCACGCCGCCGGGGGTGGATCTCTGCCCGGGACCGGGCGGGGGGGGGTAACAGGACTGGGGGTGCTTCGCTCTGCCCGAGGCCAGCCCAAGCGTCCACGGTGCCCCTCAAATCCCCCCTCTCCGACCGCCCCCCGGCAGCCCCCGGCCCCCGGCGCGTTTTATCCCCAAATCACCACCCCTCCGGAACTCCCGACCCTGCTTGTCGGCTCTCTCATCCCCAGCCACAAGCCCTCCATCGCGGCGGCGGTGGGTCCCGGCTGTGCATCGACCACCCCCGCGGCGGAGATCTGAACCCCCCAGCAGTCCCTCTACCAAAGCCCCTCACCCCAGCGCAGAGTCCCGCCCCGTCGGGTAAGAAATGGCTGCAGAGTCTGTGGAGCTGGAAAGGGCCCCCTTAAAGGTAGATTGTCCCCGGCTCCTACGGGGAATGGCGAGTACTGAGGTGCCCCCCGGGGTCCTTTCAGTCTCCCTGGCCCCTGAGGATCTCTCTGGCATCGTTCCTTGCCCAAACTCCCTCCGACGGGCAGCTCCGGCGGCAGGGGGAGCCTCCCGGAGGGTACCCCAGCTCTGCCATGGTTCTGCAGCTCGGGGAAGCGATGACAAATCGGTGCCTCGGTCGGGGCGTGCAGGTTCCTGGCTGAGCCTGCACCCCTCTCTCTACCTCAGAGTCACTGGACCTGCTGGTCCCGTGAGGGATGCACCTGTCCCCCTGGGATGGCCAGTCTCCCCCACTCTTCCAATTTTTCCCCTTTAGCTGGCTGGTGCCCACACCGGGAAAAGCTGCTTCAAACCCCCCAGCTGGCAGGACCAGAAGCAGGATGTGCAAGAAAGGGACTCTACTTCTACCCAAAAAAGGGATATCAGGATTTCTCCCACCTCAATTTCCAGCTGAGGAAAGTCAAAGATTTGTGGGGGCAAGAATATAAGTGCTGCACAGAGGTCTCCAGAAATCTCCAAAATGACGTTTTGTTTCATGCTGAATTAATGTGTGTTCCACTCTCTTCCTTTAACCCTGGTGTTGGCTGCCTGGGTTTGCTGAGGCTGACCTGGAAGCATGAAGCATAAACCAAAGTGTTTCTGCTCTGCTTTACAGTCAAACAGGAGGAATTCATGCTGGTTGCTGGTTCCAGACCAGGTAGAACTCTGGGCTGGACTGCCACTGCTCTCCCTGGATGGTGCCTCTCTTCTTTTGTGCAGATATCTGCAGCCACACATAGCCTTCATCCTCTGCATCCTTCCTAAATCGAGGAGCAAAATTAATGAGAGCCATGAGAGAATAAGCCTTCATTTGTATCCCAGGAGACTCTGAGGGTTGGTTTTACTTGTGCTGCTTTTACAGTCAGTTTTCCCCCAGCTGCCTGGTTCTACAAGGCCAAGCTCTGCATTCCTAGGACCCTGTCTGTCTTCTAGCACTGGTCTTGCTCTGGGGAAACTGGTAGAGAACAATCAGCCCTTACTCTGCTTCAGACACATTCCCTTGCTTTGGGCACAGGACACAGCCTCTTGACAAGGCTAAGGGAGTGATTTGGACAAAAAAAAAGAGCAGATTATCCCCAAGGGCCATGAGACCTAGAGCTTTTCTCTCCACCATGTGCCTTTGTTAGCAACTGGACCAACATCTCTCTCCTCCTGCAGTCAAAGAAGCAGAGCCAGTGCTGATCATGGCAAATGGCCAAGGCAGCAGATGCCAGGGCACCAAACCTATCCTGGCCCTCTTGCCTGCTGTGAAGAGAGGTTTCCTAGGAAAGGTTTCTGCCAGCAACAGTAATTTTCCCACTTTTCCCAAATGTGCCAGTAAAGCAAGCTGAGCTCTCCCCCTTTTTTTTTTTTTTTTTTTTTTTTTTCCTCTGGGAATAGACTTTTTTTGTAGCCCCCAGGATCTCCTCCTTGGCACAGCACAACCCAACTGTACCACACTGCAATGCAAGCCTAGACAAGCTCTGCTAAAGGCTCCAGCTTCCCACCAGATTATCCCAGCTCCCACAGCCCAGGTCAGTGCAGTCTTCTTGGGTTCCGTATTGGAGAGGAGCAGAGATGGAAATGGGAGGTAGCACTGGGTTATTTCAGATGCCCTTGTGGCTACTGGAAGTTGTTACCTAATGACCCCTTGCCACTCCAAACAGCAGGTAGCTGTCCAGCCTGGCACTGCTTTTGTCATTCAGCTTGTCACCTCAAAAGGAGGGGGGCACTGGGAACCCCCACCACTCCTGAATGGGAAGGAATGGCTACCAGCTCCTTAGGTTGCCACAGCTATGGATCTGCCCTTATGTACCACAGGGAATCAATTCAGCATCTGTATTTCCCAGGGCATTGCAATGGGCTGGATGCAGCCTTGGACTGCTGCATGGGATGGAAACCTGCTACATTTCAGCACCCTTAGAACCCACTTGTACACCAAGATGGAGATGAGAACTGTACGAGCTGGCACAGTGCAGGAACAACCTCCTTGGTGAGTTCTCAATTTTTCTTGTTTCTTGACAGTTTTGTGTGGGGCTATCAGGACTCAGACACATTTAATGGGAATTTGCAGAGTTGCATAGCTTAGTCTGAGATGGGTGGGTTCCAGGCAGGCTGGCAGGGCTGGTTTTAGGAAGTTGGTATGGTCATGTTTTCACAAAATAGGAGAAGATATTAGACTTGAAGATTTTAGGGGTTTTGAGAGGTCATTCTTGATGTCCTGCCCAACCCCAGCCTGTTCACAATCCCATTCTTCTCCCACTACCTGCAGCAACTCTGTGTCCATGAGACCAGCCCTATTAAAGACTTTCAGCCCAGAGCTGTTCCTTCCTAGCCCCTGTCTTCACTGTTTGTCCAACTGAATTTCAGAAGCTCACCTGAGGGAAGCAAGGGTGTGCTTGTTTTCTGCTCTCTGGTCCTGTGCCCTACCAGGAAATCACTTGGCTCCTGAGCCAGAGCAGCATCAGAAATCTCTGACATCCATCTCGTCTGTTTTTCCCATCTTGGGATGTGACTGAGATTATGAGGCTGGTGGAGGCAGGACCAGAGATAAGGCTTTGGTGGGAATGTTCCTTTGGAAACATCTCAGACTGTTTTAAGAAGAGAAATTGAACTCCTATCGTGTCTGAGCCTTGTTGGTGGATAGAATATTGAATGGACAAAAGTTCTCAGGTAATGATTTGGAGAATCACTCCAATGTTCTCCATTTGAAAAGGTTTTACATTCCATTTCAAAGAAAATTCGGAAGAAAAATACCACAAGCTTTGTCTCAGAAAACCACCTTGTGCTGACCTGAAGGAACCAGCAACTAGGTAGTGGAAAAAGGAAGTCCATCTAGTCCATACAACTTTGGATTGCCTCCCACAAAGGACTCCTGGGGAAGGGGTAAGGGCAGACCTGCAGACATCCTTATGACCCTGGTGCAGGCATGGAGTTGCAGACTGATCTACCAGTTTCCTCTCTCCAGATCCTTCGTAGGATCAGTGTGCTCAGAATTTTTTAACATTAATTTCCCAGGCAGATAAATCCATCATCCACTCGGCTGTGGTGAAAGCAGGTCTGTTCCTTTCATTCTGCCGCAGCACTGCGGGGCATGTGGTTTTGCAGATGCTTGAACTGCACTGAATTCCTGCCCTGTGACTGATTCCTTGCCCCCATGTTTCCAGCTTGCTCCACAGGTCCAGAGTAGTCCAACAATGCCCTGGACTGTGTGCACAGGCTGTGTGCTCAGCGCTGTACCAGCAAAGCGTGCCCTCTGCTGTCACTGTCGCCGCCAGCCTGGCTCCCATCGCACCTCACCTCCCTCGCTATCACCTACAAAATGCTCTCCACACTCTTTCAGCTCAGCTTTCACAAGCAGAACGGTTTTGCCACAGGTCACTATCTTGCCAGCAGGGAAAACCCATTTTCCTTATATTCTAGCACTTAAACTGGTAGAGCTGAGCTGTGATCTGGGAGCCAGGGCAATGACATGCCTCATTCTGGCGCTGGACATGCAGCTGGTGAGGCAGGGCAATGCAGAAGCTGCCACAGCCCCACCGCTCTATCAGCTTGCTTAAAACCTAATAGAGAGGTTCCTGCTTTCTTGGGGGTGATGCTGTCTCAGGAGGTACAGGTGAGTGGAGAAAAAGTAGTTAGTCATGACCGAGCAATAATGAAAAACAAGAGCTCAGTAAGGGAGAGAGACTCACGCTGTGTACCATGTGTCCCTGGAATGGGCAGTGCTTAGAGCAGAGATGTTGATATTGTACAGGGACTTGCAACAACCTGAGAGGTTTCTGTTTTTATAATAAAACTTGGGAGCACAAATCCAAAAGAATTTGACTCTCCATTAATTACAGGCCTCTGGGATTTCTGCTCCAGGTAGCAAAGAGGGAGGGGAGTCAGCCTGTGGAGGTTCACAGAGGAGGGATCCTGGTATCTACTTTTTTGAAAAGTGTCTGCCTAAGAACTCAATTTTTATTCAGGATTTCTGTTACCTGAGACTCATTCCCAGTCTCAGCCACTTCCATGGTGTCTGTAGGGCTGAGGGAAGCTGCTTTGAGGGGAAAGGAGAAGGAGAAGGGAAGAGGAAAGGGAAAGACAAGGAAACAGTCAGCACAAACATGTGCAGAAACAGAGTTGAACAGGCTGATCTAAGAGTTAAATCCCAGGGTATTTACCTGTACTACTGCAGTGGCTTCCTGGAGTCAGGGATGGGGCTGTCAGGGAATGCACAGACAGGTGCTGCCCGTGCTGTAAGGAGTTAAAAGCATAAGGTTAGAGATGATGGGTAAAGATGGGTGAGCACACAAAATGATGAAATCCGGAAATAACACTGGAATATGCTTTATCCCTGAGTATAAGTGGAAGAAGAGAAGGTTCTGGTGAGACCTTAGGGCACCTTCCAGTAACTAAAGGGAAACACAGAAAGTTGGAGAGGGACTTTTTTACAAGGATATGTAGTGATGTCAAAGGGCAATGGCTTTAAACTGAAAAATCTATTTAGATTAGATACTGGGAAGAAGTTCTTTACTGTAAAAGTGGTGATACACTAGAATAGGTTGCCCAGAGAAGCTGTGGAAGCTTCTTCCATTGCTGGAAGTATTCAAGGCCAGGCTGGATGAGTCTTTGAGCAAACTGATCTAGTGAAAGGTGTCCCTGCAACAGCAGGGTTGGAACTGAATGATCTTTAAGGTCCTTTCCAACCCAAATCATTCTGTAATTCCAGGTCTCTTAAACTCCATCTTCCACTGCCCTCCTGTGGAGGCTCGGCAGAATGCAGTGGAACCACCCGGCCAGGCCCTGGCCCGGCCCCGGGGGTCACAGACTCACAGAACACTCTGAGTTGGAAGGCACCCACAAGGATCAAGTCTAACTCTTAAGTCTATGGCCTATACGGGGATTGAACCCACAACCCTGGCATTATCGGCACCAGACTCTAACCAGCTAAGCTAGTCTCGGGGCGGGGGATCATCCATCAATGAAGAAATAAAGCATCCCTTCCTCGAGCCCTGCTCAGCCTCCTGAAGTTTGAACCCCCATTGCCCTTCGGGGCCTTCCTGGCAACCAGCTATTTCATGGATTTGGTGATGACCTCCCCTCTGAGGCCTGTCAGGACTCTGCCTCTGGAGCTCTTTTTTCCAAGGGCAAACAACCCAGCAGTACCTGCATGGGCAGGGCTGAGCTGTTCAATGTTTGTGGGTATAAAGCAGACATAAAACAGGTGTAGGGCAGCTGTGGATGTGATGGCTCCCTTGGCTCTCCAAACACGATCCGTGCCAGATGCCTGCAGGTCTTTGACCCTGCAGATTGCTATCGCTTCAGCTGAACTGCATGGAAAAGCCATGACATCACCGTTTAAAAAAACCTAAAATCTGTCACGAGGAGGAAACCATGGTCCAGGAAAATACAGTATTTATTTTGAAAATGCAGCTGAGCAAGTCAATGGGAAATAGAGGTCATGGCTACACAGCTGCTTGTCTGGGGCAAGCGGGGCTGCCAGACCAGCCCAATAGCTTCCAGAAGTGACAACTGCGGTAACCAGAGAGGTGGTGAGCTCAAAGGCAAGCAGTTTCTGACAGAGAGGGGAGAAACCTAAGTATGTGTGTCAAATGAGAGCAGTATGTGTGTCAAAACCCTGTCGTGAGGACAGCCAGCTTTACTAAACATTAAAAACCCCACCAGGGAGAGGTGGAGAGAGGAAGCAAGAGAGGAAGCAAGGTGGGAAAGAGAGTTTTTGCTATTCTCAATGCTTTGGTAATGCCCCATTTGTGGTCATTTTTCCACCACTCTTTGTCTAACACAAATAATCTGGTGAGGGCTCTTGCTGGGCTCTGCCTGTGGGGTGAGCAATAGGCTCCTGTCCAGAAGGATGCTTGGGAAGGTCTCATTCCATGAAAGGTCTGCCCCACAGCAGGCAGGTGCTTGCTGCAGGTCCTGCTGGGCCAAATCAAACAGCAGTAGGGAGAGGCTGGCTCCAGCTTGGTGTTCAGCCCTTGCCTTCTTGTGGGGGTTCAACCAGCAGATCTGGTCTGCTGGGAGACAAGCCAGAGGAGCTGGGGGTCATAAAATCATAGAATGGTTTAGGTTGGAAGGTGCATTAAAGATCATCTGGTTCCAGCTCCTTGCCATGGGCAGAGACACCTTCCATTAGTCCAGGTTACTCAAAGCCTCATCCAGCGTGGCCTTGAACACTTCCAGGGATGGAGCATCCAGAGCTTCTCTGGGCAACCTGTTCCAGTGTCTCACCAGCCTTATAATAAAAAATTTCTTCCTAATAGCTAAGCTAAATCCACCCTCCTTCAGCTTGAGGCAATTTCCCCCTTGTGCTGTCACTACCTGCCCTTGTGAAAAGTCCCTCTCCAGCTCTCTTGTGGGTACCTTTTAAGTACTGGAAGGTGCCATAAGGTCTCCCTGGAGCCTTCTCTTCTCCAGGCTGAACAGCCCCAACTCTCTCAGTCTGTCTTCACAGGAGAGGTATTCCAGCCCTGTGATCAACTTAAATGTCTCTCCTCTGGACTCATTCCAACAGGTCTGTGTCTTTCATTCTGTGTGGGGGCCGCAGAGCTGGATGAACACAAGGGACCCACAGGTGGGGTCTCACAAGCGCAGAGTAAAGGGATTTTAATTTTCTGCCTGAAGCAACATGTTTATTTGGAGGCAAACAAGAGAAGGCAATTGCTTTGCCTTTAGATGAGCACCCAAAGCAAGAGCTCAAAGACGTCTGTGATAACAAAGACCACGGACAACCAAAAGTAGCAAGCTCACAGATATGATGACCAGCCACTCTAGGTCATGACTCCAGGTCAGCAGCCTGTCCAGATCCAGAGGCTGTGTTAAGCAAGACAGTTCTTTAGGAGAAATATCTCTAAGAACATCATTGCTGTTATTGGTCATCATGATCCCACTCATGGGGTCCAAAAGCATCTTCATAGCTCTTGGTCCTAAACATGATCAGATAATGCCAGCAATGGTCATCTCTGCTCACTGCAACCTCCAAAAGGCTGAGTCAGAGCAGAGAGGGTCCTGCAGAGCAGCACTGCCAACTGGCTCCCCCTCTTCCTGGCATTTCCCTCCCATGCAGGGCTGCTTTGGTTGTCTCATGTTCCTCTCTGTCCCATGGTGTGTTGAAAAACTCATCCTCCTCTTCATCTCCAGCTCCTCCTTACTGCAGCCCCTCCTGACCCTGAAAACAGGCTGGCCCTTCCCTTCTGCTGGTGTTTCCAAGTCCCCCCATTGTAAATCATCCCCCCTATGCCTGCACCAAAATTATCCATGAATTAATGAAACTAGAAATGAAACCAGCCCTGTGCAGCTCAGACCCACCCTGGGCCATGCTGAGCTGTGGCTGGGCTCCACACACTGGTTCCAGCCAGTTGTGCCTGTGTAATTCAGAAAAACTTTTTGCATGAGGCTCTTTGGTTTTCTGAAACTCGCAATCCCTCACCAGCACTGAGCTCCTGGGTTGCCTACACAGAGAACAAGGCCTGGTTGCTCTGTGGCTTCACCCAGCTCTGCACAGGCCTACTGGGGGTGAGCAGAGGGACTCCCTCAAGCTGGGCTTTCTCAGCTCTGGTCCAAAGCCAGCATAAAATGGCTGGAAGCCCGGAGATGCTATTGGCCAGTGAGTTCCTGGAGGGTGGTTACAGACCCTGCTCCATTGAACTGTCTCACAAGGCAGGCAGAACAACAGCCCCCCACCATCCCAGGCACTGGAAAGAGAGAGGAAAAGCAGCAGGCAGGCATCATCCCTGAGCAATCCTGACAAGTGAGTTGGTTTCCAGGAAATATAAATAACTACTCAGCCATCTGTAATCGGCCCTGGGTTGGTTAGCAAAAGTCTCTCCCAGGCTCTGTCCCATTTCTGCTGGCTACTTGATGCCAATGCAGAAGGTACCAAGCAGGTGGCACAGTCCCCACCAGGATACAGAGCAGGAAGCTTGAATCTTGCTCAGACCTCATGCCAGAGACCATCTTCACTCAGTGCTGAAACAGGGTCCTGCTTTTAACACAGCACCAGAGCTGCACCTAGCCAAGAACTCACCCCAGGTCTTGGGTTGAGTCCCTTCCCAGGGCACCAGCCAGTCTTCAAGATGCTTAAGGGAGAGGGACAGGCAAGAACAGACCTCTCACTCCATCATATGTCACTTTTCTTCGTTTTATTCTTTTATTTGTACAGCTATATTTTACAGAACGCATTAATGCAGTTTAGACACAGCCCAAACCCTGTCTCCCGAGATTGTTTATAACACAAGCATGGAAAATAAGACAAAAAAAAAAAAAACCCAAACAAAACAAAAAATAAAACATTCCCCCACTAGAGAGTTCCACCAAATCTCCTTTTGCAACATCAGGCTGTACCTTGAAGAAACTGAGCTCAATATAGTCCATACATTGAAAACTTCCATTGAAAAGAAAGGCACCGTGCGAAACCACATTTTACATATATACAGACTGAGAACTAGAACAAAAAAATTACACTTTATTATTATTTTAAATTCCTTCTGCAGCTTTGTTGGTTTAATACACACTTTTTTGTAAATTGTAAACCTTCACTTGCAAAAAAATACAAATACACTGATGCATTTAGACAAAATATTTTCTTACTTGTACAGATGCAATACTTTAAAATATCTCCTTAAGTGCTCTATCATAATAAAGATTCTCAGAGTGGCTTCTGCCTGCAGAGTCCAACTGAGCCTTTAATGCATTTTATATATTTTTAATATAGCTTTTTTAAAGGTCTATATATATTTATTTTATATATATATTTATATATTTATATCTATATATATTTACAACTCTGCCATAGATTCCTTCACCTTTGGTTAAAAAAGTTAAAGCCCTCTCTTTAATAGCATACTTTCTCTTTAAAAGAACACACATTTTACATACAAAAGAAAAAAATCTGTTCCCATAAATCAACATTACATTCCTCATCTTCAAACGGCAAAGGCTGTGAAGGTTAGACTCCAGAGTTTATCAACACTCCACTGCACAGACATTTAAAATGACTATTTTTATTTTTTTAATGTTTTATATACAGTAAGATCTGAATAATTTTATTTTTCTTTTTGTTTCACATAACTGGGAAAAATAAAACCCGTGTATTTGTAAATTTTTTTTAAATTTCTAATGTTTATCCACCTATCTGTACTATGGGTTTAGAGGCACTCCATCATGTGACAAATTTTTTTTTCTTTCTTTTTTTTTTTTTTTTTCCTTTTAAAAGTGTTGCAAGTATCCTTTGGACAGCTTTTCCCCCTCTGGCCCCCCCAAGACGACCTCCTCCTGGGAAATCCTGTGCCTTCAGCAGGCCTTGGGGAGCTCCGGAGGCACCTCGCTCGCCGAGATGCGGTACTGCACCTTGGTGTTGGTGATGGCCCCGTGCTTCTGCCGGAGGTGGAGCCGCAGCTGGCTTTTGTGGCGGAAATGCAGGTTGCACTTCTCACACTGCGGGGCAAGAGGCAAAGGTAGAGGGTGTGAAACGTGACAGCAGGAGACACGTCCTTCCCTTTGGGGCAGGGGGCCCACAACACAAATGCCTGTCCCCCCACCAGTGATCCCAGGATGCTGCACCCATTACATGGGCGGACGAGGGGAAAAGTGGGAACACGGTGGGAGGAGCAGCACCTGATGGCACTCCATCCCAGGCTTTCAGCAGCATATATTGGTTCATGGGGTGAACAAACAAAGCCCAGAGTCCCTTGGGAGAAGACCCTGGCTTTAATGGACATAGCACCAAGCTCCAGATCTACATTATCAAGTCAGCTACAGGGCTATTTCGGGAGCTGCTTTTGACCACTGCCAAGCTGGATGGCTCCAGAGGGATGTTTGGGTGATAATCACTACTTTGATTCCCTCTCCAGCAGATGGTGAAAGAAAGGACTGGGAGCCCATAGGGCTGCAAAAAAGGCCAGGTTGGCTGCTCACTGGGTGCAGGTATCACGAGCAAAGGGGAGCTCAGGCCAGGTTGTCTGCTCCTTTCCCCCACCCCTGCAGGCAGCTGTAATTTAAGCCACAGCTATTTGAAGAAGTGTGACCTTCTTCCAGATGGGGTGGAAGAAAAGAACAGCTAAGATGTACCCAGCCTGGGCTGCATGTCAGTGTTTCCAACACAGCCACTCCTGACAAAATACTGTATCAGCATCAGCTCATGCACAGGAGGGAGATGGGGCATGAGGAGCAGGGATATGACCTTGGCCTGGGGCCTCAAGAGGCTGGTGAAGGGCATTGGGGTGCTGCAACCAGCCCATGTGAATGTCCTCCTGTCTTCCTAGCCCCCCAGGTTTGGCAGCATCCTCCCCCAGTCCTAACTGAGATTCCCTCTCCACCCCAAAAACCCGGGGCCACTCACATGATACGGTTTCTCTCCTGTGTGGATTCGAAGGTGACTTTTGAGGGTCTGCAGGTGCCGAAAGCGCGTGCCGCAGATCTCGCAGGGGTATGGCTTCTCCCCGGTGTGGATGAGCACGTGAGCACGGAGGTGGGCCACCTGGAGAGAGCAGCTCTGGGTCAGGACAGCACCAGGGATCAAGGGCATCCCCATGGGAACAGGGGTCCCGCCCAAATATCTTTTTTTAGTTTATTAGATTTTAGCTGGGAGTCAGGGCCACGTGTGTCTGAGGTCTGGTATCTCCAATCCTTAAGAGCAAATGGAGCAGAGTAGCTACAACCAGCAGTCAGGCTTCCTACAAAGCCAAATTGGCCTACATGGACCCTAAGGTCCCTATTTACCCTACAACACCATGGGAAGAGCTTCCCAACGTAGTGAGCTGGGTCATTACCAGCCTTCTCTCTGCCATGAAGTATCACCAGTCTTGGGCAGAAGATCCAGTCACATCCCACCTCCCCAGAACCGCAGATCCCAGAGGCCACACGCACCTGGACAAATCTGGCCCCGCAAGTCTCACACTTGTAGGGTTTCTCTCCCGAGTGGATGCGTGTGTGGGTTTTCAGATTGGCTGGTCGGTTGAACTGTGCCCCACAGATGTTGCAGCGGTACGGCTTTTCTCCTGCAGAGCCCAAAAGAAAGGGTGAGGGCTTAAGTACAGGTATGCTCAGCACCCAGGATCCACAGTGCTCCCCAGAGCTTAGTCCCTTCAGGTGCTGGACTCTATGGCATGAAGCACAAGCCCTGACTCCTGTCGCTTTTGGAGATGGTTGTGGACAAGCACCACTGGTTAGGACAGATTGGGTGTCTCCAGAGCAGGGTGAACTCAGGAGAGCCTTTTTTTTTGGACTGGGAGCTGCAGCATTCAGGGCAAGACAAAGTCAGGCAGTTCTGCCAGCAAGGATTAACAGCATCATTGCTTCTGGCCCTGGGATAGTAGCTAGCACCTACATCTCCCTACAGCTGTCAGTAAGCACCCTTGAACCCTGCCCTGGCACTTGTGTTGTCTTATCCACCTGTGCAGCCCTTCTGGAGCTCAGCTGAGACTGCAAAAATTTAGGTCTAATTTAGTGCAGCAGTACTGAGTCGTCAGCCCAGATTTCCCTTCCCCAGCTAGTGAACTGGCTGTTGTCAAGTTAAGCATTAATAAAAGCATGAAATAAAATAAGCCTTGGGCTTGTCAGCAAATGACTAAACCCTTAATATCCCCTTCCTTTCTCAGCTTTCATTGCGCTGATTCACAGAGTCCATCCATTCACAGATTTTCCCATCAGCAGAGTTTATGCCAAGCTACATATGACCTGGATTTCTAGGATGTAAAAATAAATCTGAGACTTCTCCTAAATGTTCTTTTGACTATTTTTAAATTTTTTTTTTTTTTTGCCTAAGTTTACCACAAAGTTACCTGGAAGTCACACATCTGCTCCCAGTCATTCATTTTGTGAGACACTTTTAGAAACAGTGATGCCCAGTGCTTCACAGCAGAGAAGCTTGAGCTCCATCCCTACTGCAGGGCAGGTATCTCCCCCATTTCCAGGTCTGGCACTCTGTCCAAGGGCTCCCTGGCAGCACTAAGAAAAGCACCTTGCTCTTCCCATCAGGGACAGCTTGGGACACAGAGCAGAGGATGCTGCACCTGGGACAAACCCAGCCATAAAGGCCTGCACACCAACACACAGCCTCCCCAGTAAGTTGCCCCCATGGCAAACATTGTACCTGTGTGGACAGTTTTGTGGCTGGCGAGGTTCCCCTTGTAGCGAAAGGAGGCCTGGCAGCGGTCACACTTGTAGGGCTTGTCACTGTGGACTTGCAGAGAGTGTCTCTTGAGAGAGGCCTCCTCGGAGAACCGGCAGTCACACTCGTTGCAGAAGAAGGCTCCATTCTCTGGGAGGGCAGAGAGGAGAGCAATGAGATGGGAAACGCATGGGCCACCTCTGATGGGACACGGGATGGATTTAGGGTGGAGGGGAGGGGCCGCCAGGGCAAGTGTTGGAACAAACAGCCAAGTGCTGATGTTCACAGTCAGTGGTGCTTGCACTGTGCTGTCACCTCCTGACCTTCTTGTGCACACAGCAACAACATGCACGGTTTGAATGAGCAAAATCATCACCAGATATCTCTCTCCTTTAGTGCCACACAAGCTGCTTCCAGGAAGCCAGCATGTCACCTGGACATCTTTCAAATAGGTCCACGAAAGCACCCAAGTTATCAGGCATCCTCCAAAGGATGCTCAGCTCTGGAGCTACTCCGGCACCTTTAGATGTCTTAAACCTTTACATGTAGAGAGGTCTGCCTTGAGCACAGGAAGACAATCACCACCCAAATCACAAGGTAGGTTCCCTCAGTAGGAGGGTGCCCAATTCTTAAATACTGTGTGTAGCTTTCAGCGTCACCACAGAGGGGTTCCCTCCGTGGATCTTCGCCCATGCTACAGGTGGCAATCCTGCATTCCCCCTCACTGAGATACAGGCAGATGACTTCACAGATACCTGTTTCTGGGCTTGTGGGGTTTTGCAACAAGATTGCAAGCCTCATTATCTGCATTTCCCCAGATGTGTGCGTTGGGCTCCCTGATAATAATGGTACCATGATAGATGCATGAGACATGCCATCTTGCCCAATCCCCATTAGGGTCATTACATCTATAAAGCTTGTTCTCCTGTGGTTCTGGAGGGGTGGGGTGCACTTGTTTCCTGTCCTTAGCTGCCAGGTTTGCAGCAGGTGACTAACTCCCTGCACAGGGTATCTGGATGGTGCTGGGGAAAGGAAGGAAGGAAGTAATTCCAATGTGCATGTGTCCTCCCCCACATGCATGCACACAGCTGGTCAGAGAGTTAAGAGAGGACTTTAAAGCACTTTGGGATCCACCAGCATGGGGATAGGTCTGCCAGCCTGTTTGGTCACAGAGCACTGGGAGATGGGCCCCTGGACTGCACAGCCCTCCTGACTGCTGGTTGAAGAAGATGACCAGGGATGCAAGACTCACCGCAGCTGGAGTCAGAGTATTCAGACTGGGTTTCCCCCATCTCTTCTCCAAAGTTTGAGCCAGGGGTATGAAGGCACATCTCAGTATGTTGTGGGGACTGGCAGCCACAGGAGCTGCACTTTGACGAATGCATGTACAGTGGGGACTGCCCTTCGCTGCTCCGAGGGGACCCATCCCGGGACCTGTGGAAGGACAGCAACATGAGAAGGCTCTTGCTTTGCTTGAGCTACAGGACCCTTATTTGCACCCCTCCAGACGTAAGAGACAGACATGTTTTATAGGGACACCTCTGTGGCAAGATGCACAGCGTAGCCCTGATCAACAACAGGTCCTTGAGCTTCAATCCTTTGGTGCCCATCACCAAATGACCTCAAAGCTCTCTAGGAACATTCAGGTCCAGATGATTTTGTTCCTTGATACTTTGGCCACTCCAACGCTTACGGTCAGCCAAAAGCTCAAGGCACAGTGAGTCTGGTGGAAACCAGGGTAGGTAAATCCAGGCTCCAAAGAAATCATCTGGAGCTGCCAAAGCCAGGGATTCAAAACCCAGTGTTCCCATATCCATTGCCAGTCCCCACTACAGTGAGGACAGTAGGTATCCAGCCAATGTCACTAGCAGCACTCCACCAAATCCAGAGGCTTCCATCTGCTCGGGGCTGGACTTCCCGTACCAATGCTACAGGTATTTCACAACTTCCAAACTCTCTTCAACAACTCAGGAATACCTGTTTCTCAGGGGAGAAGGGTGTGAGGGGTAAAAATATTCTCACCTGTTAACAATATTGTTGAGTCTGCTCGCTTGAGGGATAGTAGAGTCTTCTCCATTCACACTTATCTTGGTGGGAGATTGCACATTGAGATGTTCTGGCTCCATGGACTGCTGGCAAGTGGACATGGGCACATAGGTGCGAGGAGAGAGGGTCCCCATCTCATTCTGGTCAGCACTGTCTTGCTTGGTGTTCTGATTGAGAGAGTTGAGGACAATGAACTTGTACTTCTTCCAGTTGCAGGCTTTGGGGTCTGTGGGGCTCTTGGTGAAGAGGGAGCTGGAGTTCTGACCGATACGGGCGTTCTTGCTGCTGCTGGACTCGGTTGGTGAGTTGGGCTGACAGTCTGACTTCTGTGGGCTCTGGGGGCTGATGAGTCCCTTGCGGTCCAGGGGGGTGTTGGTGGGCTCAAAGTGCTGGCTGATCTCATCCTCTGAAGAGGTCCGCTCCTCCTCTTTGGCCACTTTGTCACAAGGGAAATAGGGATTGTTCCGGACTGAAGGGATGACAGGTTTGGGGCCAGAGGCTACGCTGTAGTGCATGTCACTCCTGGCTTCTTCAGCAGCACCTTCTTTCGGAGCATAGATGGTAGCGTGGCACATGTTGGCAGAGATGTCGGTGATGGTTCTTACGTACTCGGTGGGGATTGTCCTGGAGCTGTCGCATGGCAGGATCCTCTCCTTGGGGAAGGCACCTGCCCTTGAGAGTTCAGACAGAGGCATCCTCATCTCCCGCAATTCATCATCCACAAGGAAGCTATTTAGAGGGAGAGGGCTGTATCCATGGTAGGAAATGGGGGATCCAGACAAACTGTTGATCAATCCAGGTGCAAAGGCCCTCCCATTGCAGAGGGACCCATTTTGGAGAGGCATGCTGTTCTCTGAGACATCTCTGCTCCGATAAGCCATCACCTCTGGGTGGCCCAGCATCCGTCCAGCCAAAAACTCTTCCCTGGGGGTCTTCATAGCAGACACCATCTCTGCCTCACTGGAACCAGGGAAAGAAGGAGGGAAACACAGTCACTTTCAGCCCATAAGAGCACATTTGAAGATATTTTGTTAGCTCTTCCTCTGCCCACCCAAACACCCCCAAAGTTCAACCACGACACTCACCTAGACTTCACAAACCTTCGGCAGGTATCAACCACATGTTCCATCTGCAGGTAGAGTGCTGTGGCCATCACAGCCATGATGTTGTTCTCCCTCAAGTTCAGGCGGGATGTATACATGAAGTCCAAGAGGATGCAAAACCCCTCAGGGTTAATTTCAGGGTCCAGGTTGATGACATTCAAGTTGCACTTGAGCTGGTCAGTGAAGATGCTGTAGAAGAGGCCACTGCAGAGAGGAGACAGTAGAGAATACAAGTGTTATGACAATTCAGAGGAAGAAAGAATTTGTCTGAAATCCCTGAGCACAGAGGGGTTCATGAATGGGAAGGGAGGAGGAGGCAATTACAGAATTTCCTGAGCTTCCCCCTTATTATCAAGCTTGGTTTCTCAGCTTAGTAAGCATCTTCTGCACTGCACTTTTCCCAACTGGAACAGCCTGCTTTTAGATCTCACCTGCTCAACAACTCCCCACTGCCTCCATTTAGAAATTCCCCTTTCCTTTTTTTTTTTTCCCATTGTTGTTCTTACCACAACCCCCTTCCCACTGTGACTCATTTATTTTGGAAGTCTCTTGGGGCAGCCATGCTCACTCTTAAACCAGAAAAATAAAAAAAAAAAAAAAAAAGGAAAATGTTGGCAAAACATTTTTCAGATGTTTCAATAGTCAAAGCTTGGCTTTTTCAAATCTTTATACCTTGTCAGCAAGAGACCCTGGAAGGCATCTGCTGTAATTCAACTGGGAAATGGTGGGATATTAACTAGTGTTCAACAGGAAGCAATTCCAGCAATCCTAGGAGTTGGAAAGGGATTTCAGACCCCATAAGGCTTTGAAAAAAAATCAACAAAGGTGGGAGCAGGCAGCAGTCTGAGAGCCAGGGAGTAATAGCTCTAAAAATAGCAGTGGCAGGAGACACTTCAGTCACAGAGGACTCTCTCACCCCAGTGAGCATTCAGCCCTTCCTCTCCTCCCCTCTCAGGGATGTGCCTCACATCTGCTGCACTCCTGTTTGTCTCCATGGGCTGTCTGTGGGCAGATGTGGGCACAGAAGGAGAGAGGTGAGGGCAGTGTGCTGGAGGGAAAAGGTCTCAGCTCTAATCCCATTACAGGTACAAATTTCTGGGCATCCCCTTTCAATTCTGCTTCTCTGCCTCTGCTTCCCCATCTGAACCCATGAGCTGTCTCAGGACTGCAGCGGTGCTGCTGACAGCCAAAGGCTGAGGGAGCGAGGAAAGAGGCAGGGAAGGACCCTGCTCTCACCTGCAAGCCATCAGGACTGTTTTGTGGGCTCTGAACTGCTCCCGGTTCACAATGATGACAACATCAGTCAGGATATCCCGGCTCCTAAGGCGGTTGAGATTGAGGAGGACATCGCTCGCGTGGCGGGTGAACTGGATGCAGCTGTCTGCCGGCGAGGCCATCTTGAGTCTGCTCGGAGCAGAAGCAGGAGGAAGATGAGAATGGAGGAACAGCCAGGCAAGTACTCTAAATCCAGTGAAGAGACAGCTGCTGCTCTGGGACAGGCTCAGACGGCCAACTGCCCCTTGTAGGGGCAGCACCAGCTCCTTGGTCCCAAAGCAATCAGCCCTGCACCACACCACACTCCTGTCAGTCTTCCTGGTGAGGTCTCTTGGCCGAAAGCGAGACCTGGCATGTCTCATCCCACCCTGCAAGCTGGTGAGCGAAGATGGCCAGACCCTTCTGAGGATTAGCTCAGTCTTCCCTTTCTCCCTGCCTCATACCCATGGTGGCCACACCCCAGCCCACTCCTCCCATTCAGGTTCATCTCCACAGAGGTCCTAACGAGCTCCTAGCCCTCAGATCTTCCTCAGGAGCCATTCCCCTCACCTGTCTGATGTCTGGCTGTAAATTCAGCCACAGGACTCAAAACAAGCCTTAAGGTCCCAACTGAAGCTGAATGATTTCAACATTTGGAAAAAATCCAGCCCACAGTGGAGCAACAGCCCTCACCCACAGGAAACCACCTTCCTACTCCCAAGTGGTAGCCACTCTGGAGAAGACCTGTCCACAGTTTCCCAATGAACTGGTGAGTAGAACTCAACTAACCTGCTGGGCTGCTACCCACACCATAGCCCAGTCTCTCCCAGTGAGCAAGGCTTGGGTTAGTCGAGGAACATGAAGCCTTCCCCACACATAACCCCTGTTGTCCCATCTCAGAGGTGTCCTCCCAACTAGTGCCCAAGATGGTCCATATCTCCCTGCCTGAAGTTTGGGCTAGAACATGCACCTTCAGCATGAAATTCCTCCATGATCAACCCACTCCCATAATCCTGACTCCTCCCCCCTCCACAGCAACATATGAATGTACAGTATTTTCTACAGAGCAGCTGCTCTCCTGAAAACAAATTCCAGCTGGGTCTAATGAAACATTTCATTGCACATGGTTAAAGGGAAGGGGGAGGGAGGTTAGGAGGGAAAGCACAAAATTTAAATTTACATACCCAATGCCTCAATTCACAGTCCAAAAGTTTCTTTCAAACCTACAAATAAAGCACAAGAAAACAAACGCCGCATTAGCTGGTAATTATGAATTGGCCATGGCAGGACATAAACTAGCTGTTTTGCTCAAGTATCAGTTGGATAAAAGCTAGAGATAACCTTACTGGAGAGTAGAAGGTTTGTTAACATTTGTTTCTTCCGGTACAGTACGTTCTTATCACAACCACAGGCTTTGAGAATCCAATCATAGCTTCTTCCACACCCTCTAGGCCAAACCATGGGCGTATGCCAAGGAGATTTTCATTTCCATGACTCAGGAACTTAAAGGCAGGTGGGGAAGGGAAGTCAAGCGAGAATTTTCTCACCACTTCTTTCAGAGATAACTCTTCCCGTGCCAAGATTGAATTCCTGTCCGGTGCCACATTCAAGACCCATGCCATATTCCCAGCACCTTGTTAACAGGTATGACATACACATAACCATCTGCTGCCACTCTGCTCAGAAGCCTGGAAAGAGCCTGAATACAGTCCCTCAAAACACCTTCTGCCTTGTCAAAATACCCACATCCCCAGCTGATGCAAATGCCCTAAGACAGGACTGCTGAACAGATTTGGGAGGATATCAAGTATCAAAGTGACTTAGCCAGGACTGCATAGGAAGCTAGTGGTGGAGACAGATGAGGACCCAGAACAAATGTCTTCCTCTTGCTGCTGCAAAAGCCTTCCCCTAAAACCACAAGCTGTCTCCAGCCACTGGCTTCACAGGCAATGTAGCTGGGGCAGAACAGCAAGGAAACCCAGGAGTTAACTGCCTTCCAGAACTCATGCTATTCCTCCCGAATTTACTTAAAACCTAAGACAATTGCTCTGCCACCAATGCAGAAATAAGGTCCTCAGGCAGTCACCCCAGCAGATAGAAGCCAAATAAATAAGTGAACAAACAAACCCCAAGATCTTCATCACACTACTTTGAGGACCAACCCCCAGAAACTGGACAGAGACTCCAAGACTGCCAGCACTTGCAGAAAGCCCATCCATCCCTCTTCCTTGTGGGAGATGTGCAGACCTGGAGCTCAAGCTCCCCTAACATCCCCAGAGACACCACGATGAACAGATGAGATTTAAGGCAAGATATCACACACAAACCCCAGAGGGGTGTGTTACAGCCTCATTCCAGCCATCAAACGCAAATCTTCGGAGCCGCCGTGAGCCTGGCCAGCTTAAAACTTTACGCACATACAAAAAGTGACTCATTTCCCAAATACTGCAGACTCTGACCTTTCTGTACACGCTCACTGCCGGCCACTCACTATAATCAGCTGCAAGCCAAGGGACTCACGCCATTCTGCAAGGAGCCCAGCACACATCCGTGCGTCCATACGAGCAGATCTACGCGTCTGGGGCAGCCGGGTGGCACCCCGACCTCGACTACATTGGCAGCTGTAATCTCCCAGGCTCCCGGGAGCCACCTCAGCGTCACAGACATGAGGAGGTGACCCATTTGTAAACCAACAGTTACAAACTGTGAGATGAACTCTGCACCCACGAGCACCACGTGAGAAGCTGCTGCTATCGCCAAATTCCCTTACCCACAGCGAGGCCGCAGCACTGCCCGGGCAGACACCCAGCTTCCCTCCCAGAGCTGGAACCCCAGCACAGCTGCCCCCTCATCCTCCCAAATTACCCCTCCCAGCGCAGTGCTGCTGAAACACCCAAAGCCCCGGGAGTCAGGCAGGTGCATCCCAAGCAGCTCCCTGCTGCAGGATGTGGGCATGCAAAGGGAAAGGGGTTTTCCTTCCCCTCGCTGTGCTAAGTCAGGTTAACTCTGCCCCTCCCAGTCTCTGCATAGCACCAGCTCTGTACCCCAGCATGAGAGGATGCTTAGACCAGAGACCAGCAGAAAAAGGGACAGAAGGGAGCAGAGACCTGACAGGAAGCAGGAAAAAACACTGCAGCCAAGCATGGGTTTTGCCATCCACACTCCCCTCAATGCCCACGAGGCTCTCCCAGGCTCAGCTGGGGCCAGAGCACCATCCTGTGCCCCCCCTCCAGTTTTCCTGCCCAGTACCTTGTAGGTGTGGGCTCTCCTGCAGTGCTCGAGGCTGCATGCCAGGGCTTGCTGTACCCATAGAGGAAGGTCCGGATTAGGCACAGGGCCCATTTTCAGGGTGGTCACACAGGACTGCTGCTGCCTTCCAGGAAGGCAATGGGTCTGCCCCAGCGGTTCAGCGAACAGCCCTTCCCTGCCGGCACCTCCCCGAGAAAACCCATTCCTGGAAAGGAGCCCAGGGCTGGCTCTGCCTTCCCTGCAGCCAGCTCAGTGAGCATGGGGAGGGTGCACTTTCATGTGGGGGAACCCCTTTCAGTTCAACCTCATGCAAAGGGGAGACCCTCTCAGCTCCTTCACCCCAGGGCAAAGGGGAGAAACAGGGACTTCCTCCCCAGTTAATCTTTCTGCCATGCCTCTCCCTCCATCCACTCTCCCAGTTATAGGGAATTCCTTTTCATCCATCCTCCTTGCACTCCATGCACAGCAGGGAACTCCGTGCTCCCCTGTCCTTCTTTGGATAGGGGATCCCCCGTGGTCTTAACTCTTCTCCCACCCCCATGCACATAGCCAGGAGGAGGGCACCAATCACTCCCCCTCCCTGGGCCCCAATCTCCTACCCCTCCAGAGCCTGCAGCGCCGATCTACACCACCTTGGAGGGGTGGTTGGGTGAAGTCTTCCTTCCCCACAGCCTCATCCCACACAGTGCTCCGAAACTGCCCGCCCAGGGGAAGCTCCATCCTGCTCCCCCTCCTCCCCAGTCCCCGCACCCTGCAGGGTCCCAGCCCCATGAGAACATCCCCTATGCCCAGGGCACAGCGCCAGCTGCCTCTCCACCCTGCCAAGGAATGCCCGGTTTCTGCCGAACAGGGACCAGGGGGACAACCAAGAAAACAGGGTGGGGTGTGGGTGGCTTCCCTCCCCCCACCCCCCCCAAGAGTCATGGGTGCTACATGCTATGGTGAAGAAGATGCTTTTGGTTGGGGGTGTGCAAGCACTCAGCTCAGCTTTCCTGATACCATGCAATCAGGGGGCACTAAGCGTCCTTTAGCTGTCACAGCAGAGTTTTATTAATTTAGTAGCTTCTGGTTGGTGTCTAGGCCAAAACGTGGCTGGGTTAATAATAACCCAAGAGGAGACTGAGAGAAGTTCTAGTGCACAGCGTCAGCACAGATCAAAAGCAGCATCACTAGTGCAAGCCCTGTCGTATTTTCCACCGTACCCTTTCCGTGAGCGGATTGCACTCGCTCCATCGAGCGGTCTCAATCTGATCCAATTTCCTGCCAGCAAACAAATGTTTCTAGGAAATGCAATACATTATCTGGACGGGTTTATTATCAGCATTTGGAACCAGGAAAACCGCATATTTTCTCGAGCACTGCAGGAAACTTTAGTTTGTACTTCAAAAGAGGATTTAAAGGATTGCCCTTGAAAGCTGGCCTGGCTCAAGTCTCCACATTGTTTTGGTCTTTGCAGAAGAAAACGCAGAGGAGGGAGGGGGTAAGCACGCTAAAACTGCCTCCAATGTTTTCCTAATATAAAGGACTCCCCTGCCCTCTACGAAGCCAAGCTCTGCTGTGAGGCAGAGGCAGCGCGTGCCCTTGGGGAGTGAGGATTCCAGCCTTCCTCAGCATTTCAAACGACCCCAAGCAATTTGGCACATAAATTTTTCAAGGGAAGGCAGGAACGACGTCCCAGCTGAAATTGAGGGAGCTACTCCAGAGAACAGGAGACAAGACTCCATGCCCTGTCAAGACTGAACCCTGCACAGAGATGCCGACCTGACAGCGGGGTGCAGCCGGAGCGGAGTGTCCCCAGCAGCTGAGCCGGATCCCTGGCCCCGCTGGGCTCTGAGGAGGTGTCTGATCATTCCTACCCCACACCAGGGCAGAAAATCACCAGCCAGCACAAGCCTGACCCTCCCTGTTTCTGTTCTCCTGGGGCTGAGGGTGGCAGAGCTCATTTTTGGCACTAAGGAACTGCTTTGGTATCCTGCCTGGATGGGACAAGACACATACACAGCTTGGGGTGCCTTGGCCAGGGGAGAGACATCCCCTCGCCCCTATATTTAGCCAAACAGATTTAAGGAGACCCATTTTAGAGAGTGCCTGGTCCTACAGTACACATTTTTCAGGACCCATTGTCCTGCAGCGCACTTGTCCCAAGCTCTCCCCTCCATAAACAAGGGTCCAACATTCTTCGTGGGAATGCAGCACACAGCCCAAAGGCAGCAACTGACTAGGATAAAGAGAGGGGGGAAAATGATATAGACCAAAAATTTCCTACCCCTCTCCCACTGCCCTTAGTTCTCCCTCCGGTTTAGATGTGAAGCTCCACAGAGATTACCGGGGTTTTAAAGCAGTCCTGAAGACTACATGCTTGCTCTGATTTAGGGGTGTATGCGTTTTGGCTGCCAGCATCCTGCAGCAATGAGAACACATAAGATCTACCATGGATATAAGAAAAAAAAAAAAAAAAAAAAGGACTACAATTGTAGTCTAAATTTGCCGTCTGAAGGAGCTTACTGGTCAGATCCTGACTTTTGGATACTGATCTAACCAAACTGCAAACTGTGAACTTCTGAGGTTTGCCAATGCCTGCTGTAAACATGGAAACCAAGTGTCACTTTTTGCCAAACAGAAGAATGGTTTAAAAATAGATCTAGAGAAGAATACAGGCACTCGGCATACAAGGCTCCCGTTTATAGACTCCCATGCTACTATAAAATGGAACAAGAGGTTATGAGCACACAGGCAACTTTTCACCAAATTTAGATTTTACCAACTTCTCAGAAACCTGAAAACAACATTTCAGGCTCCAACTGAACCAGTAAAATCTCTTTAAGTGAAGTTCACAGCCCAGATAGTACAGCACATAGACTAAAGCAGGCATGAAATGGCTCTTCAAAGTTAATACCATAAATATATGAAGGTACATAAGCTGCACACTGAGAAATACACCTACTGGTTAGAGTTCTGTTTTATTAACCTATAGACTTTCTAAAAAGGTTTTCTTTTCCATGGAGTATGCACATAAAATGAGAGGACA
>NW_020955331.1:536252-543693 GCF_003031625.1 Empidonax traillii
ATGCTTTACAATGCATCCTAAATTAGGCAGAAATTCAAGGGCAGATTAGCACCACAACTCGGAAAGATTTTCACATGTGATTTCATGACCAGATCCAGAGAGAACTCCATATGGAAATGTCAGTGACTTTAATAAGCACTCGGTTGTTTCCAATTAGGCTCCTTAAGTAAGTTCAGTGGCATCCAGAGTTTCCTCTGCCACCATCTTCCTAGCTGGCAAGCATTTTTTTTTCTTTTTTTAACGAGCAGTTAATAAACATGTTCCCACTCTCCCGAGGCTGCTGGCCCCGCCAGCCCCGCGCGGAGCGGCGAGAAATGACACTAGATGGCACCAGTTCGCTTTGCTGCAGGAGCAATTTTTCCCCTTGGAAAATAAAACACCCCAACCAAACCTGGAAAACATATAATTTTGTCGATGTAATTCTGTTCCTCTTAAAACGCGTCTGAGCAACAATATTTTTATGAGCTTTTCCAGCCTTGTTTTGAAAAACTTAATGTTTCTGCTAGGTTTATTTTTGTCTCATCCGACAGCCAGCTGAATCCTCCCTGCGCAGCAAACAGGATTGTCTAAAAAGTGTCACGAAGACTTTTGATGGATCCTCCCCCCCCTCCTTTTTTTTCTTATTTTTGGGGTGGGATTTGTAAGAATCACTTCTCATTCTGACTTCTTCCTTCGCAATAATAACTAACCAGTTAACCTCCACTTCCTTTCCCAGTATTGACTCAGTCAGTCAGAACTGAGGGGGATTAGAAATTGGAATTGAAATGCATCCCGAGAGATCTTTGATCTGTTTTGCCAGTCAAAATTGAATGCTGAGAAATGAACTCTTTTCTTACCGGAACAATGTAATAATCCATTCTCCTAGAAAATTGCTAGACATCCTTCGAATATTTTAATGGCTTGGTGATTTGTTTCATGGGGCAACATTTGCCATCTAAATGCAAGTTTTTAAACCTGTGTTCCTACCCTTAGAAGAAAAATAACAGAATCTCAGGTTCTGCCTCCCTACATATATATAAGGAGAGCTTTTTCCTAAAATATTTTAAAAGAAATTTTTGAATTGTAACCTCAAGGTTACAGAACTTTTTGAACTGTAAGTCCTGAAGGACTGCAGGAAGGAGTCTGTATTTGCTCCTAAAGCTTTCATCCTTTAAACCCTTGAAACAATACCCCAAACAATAATTTTAAAAGCATTTAAAAGTTTGAGAGAGGAGTCAGTAAGCATCCCCAGATCAAATAATGGCCTGATCCAAACCCAGCCCTGCTGACACGTCCACTGGCACAGGTACGAATTTGGCTCCAGCCAGAGATGTCGGACCAGTGCAACACTTCTCACTGAGCCTCATCCATCTGGCCCCAGCCTCTCTTCGCACTGATCCTGCACCTACTGAAGTCAGTGGAAAAAACTAACCGGGGCCGTGTTTGTTTTTATTGATTTTGACTCATGATTTTAAGCCCAGATTTGTTTCTTCCCTGGAAATGCAACAGGGGGGTCAAAGGCAGCTTTTTAGGCACATCTGAGAGGCCGCCGTGGATTTTTCTAAACAAACGCCTTGCTTTCTGTTTCCCTCCTTCCCAAGAGGCGATTTCATAACATTTCATACTGTGACTTTGCAAACTACAGGCGGGGGGAGGAGAGCGGGGGGGCAAGGGGGGGGGCGGCCGGGAGAGGTCGCTGCCGCCCGACCACGAAAAGTTTTCATAACAAAGTTGGGCTTTTTCGGTTTTGTTTTGCCCTTTATTTTTAAAGGGGAGGGGGTGTGTGCGTGTGTAAAAAAAAAAATAAAAATAACACATACACGCACACAAGAACATGCACCTAACAACACCACCAACCAAAAAACCAAAGCAAACCAAACAGCCCTCTCCCTTGCTTTCCCGCTTTTGGCGGTTTGGGGGGCGCGGGGGGCGCAGCGGAGGGGGGCGGGGGTTGCGGGGCTCCCCGCGCCGTTCGCTCCAGGAATAGCGTGTGGCCGGGGGCCAGCCCCGCCGCTGCCGGCGGCAGATTTACGAGCGCCTGTCTCCGCGCCAAGTCCGCCGCGGTAGTAAACACAGGGGAAGGGCTGCGATGGGGGCAGCGGGGGGCTCCCCCCGCATCGCGCCACGGACCCCATCCCTCGTACGGCCGCGCTCCACTTGCCCCGCCGGCCGCCCTTCTCCCGGTACGGCACTCCCGCTCCTCCCTGCGGGTGTTGTTGTTGTTGTTATTATTATTATTATTATCATCATTATTATTATTATTTTGAGCCCTCCTCGTCCTATTCAGAGTCCTTCTACACAGTTTTCCCCCCTTCCCGAGTTTTGCATCGCCGTTTGTTTCCCAGACGGCAACCGCCGCCCCGCACGCCCCATCGAGATGAGCGCGGTTCTTCGCCGCCCCGGGCCGGCGCTCCGCGGTGCTCCGGAGCCAGCAGCCGGCGGCGGCCGAGCCTCCCCGCGGGCTCCCCCCTTCCCCGGGCAGGGAAATGCCGCAAGTCTTCTCCATCACCGCCCGCTCTTAGCCCGGGGCTTGACAGATCGCGGCGCAGCCCCGCCACAGGTTGCAAAACGAACCAGCCCTTTCGCGGTCGCACCGGGGAGGGGAATAACAATAATAATGATTTAATAACAGAAATAGAGAGAGAGGGAGGAGGACGATGCGGAATGGCCGGTGCCCGGTGCCGCTGAACCCCCGCGCCGCCGCCAGCCCCGTTCTGCTGAGCGGCGGCTTCGTGCGGTGGCGAAACGACAACAGCGACACAACACGCACCAGAAAAAAAAAATTAAAAAAAAAAAAAAAAAGGATGAAGAAAAAAAAAAGAAAAGAAAAATAACACACCCCGACCAAGGGATCCAGCCATTGAGAGCGGACCCCGAGTCACGCCACAAGCCCGGCGGCCGCCAGCGTTCGCCGCCGTCCTGCACCCGCGGGGCGGCTGCAGGTGCAGAGAGGAGCCGCCACCGTCCCCCCCGTCCCCACCCGGCCGTCACGCGTGCGGGAAAGCCAATAATCCCAGATAACCGATAATCCCCGGGAGAGGACGACGAGGGGAGACACCCCCACCGCCCCCCGCTCCCCTCCCCTTATACACGCTCCCAGCGTTAAAGACATGCAGGCACCCCTATTTCCCTAATTTTTTTCTCCCCTGACAGCCGGCAAGGAAAGAAGGGGGGAATGCGTATGTGAAATAAATAAATAAATAAGGCAGGGGAAAAAAATTTAAATAGAGGAGATGACAGTAATAATAATAAAAATAAAGGGCACCTGCAGCGGGAAAGGGAAGGGGGGGGAAGGAAAGAGGAGGGAGAGAAAAAAAAAAATGGGTAGAAATATATAGAGGCGGCTCCGCGCCAAGCGTCGGAACGGGGCAGGGAGGGAAAGAGGAGGGAAAAAAAATGGAGAGAAAAAAAAAAAAAAAAAAGCGAGCGAGAGAATTAAAGGGTAAAATCGGCCGCGGCAATAGAAGCAGCAATCACCTGGTCTCCGGGCTTTCCTAGAAACTCCTTGCATCACCACTTCTAAGAACCCCAGTTCTAAGAATCAACAGAGCCCAATTCTCGGAATTTGAGCTGCGGACTCTACCACTGCGCTCAGCACGGGGAGGGCCACGGACCTCCCCCCTCTGCGCCTTCCCCGCCGCCGCGGCCCTCCCGGGGTGCGCTGCCGCCCCGCGCCGCTCCCATCGGGCGCCCAGCGCGGTGGGCGCTCACCCCGTGAGGGCGGCGGCGGCGGCGGGGGTCCCTCCGTGCCGCCCCCCGCCCGTTCCACCGCTCGCGCCCCCCCTCCTGCGGTGGTCGCGCCCGGCCGGCGGGGTCACGTGGCGGCGGGTGCCGCCGGTGACGTGGGGGGTGCGCGGGCGCGGAGCAGCGCGCGCGGCGCGGATCGAGCGGCGGCGGTGGCGGCAGGAACGGGAACGGGGAACGGGAACGGGGGTCCCGGGGAGCAGCTCCGGGCGGTGCAAACACACATCCCACCCCCCAACTCCCCGCTTCTCTTCTCTCTTTTTTTTTTTTTTTTTTTTTTAATATTTTCTTTTTTATCCCACCCCTCTCCAAAAAAAAGCGAAGGGATCTGGCCAGAAAAAACATCACCAAAATGCACCTTTTAATTTTTTAATAATTTTTATTTTTTAAATATTTATGTTTTATTTATTTTGGGGCGGGGGGGGATTAGTTTCGCGTTTCTAAAACACCCTTCCCCCCAGAAAAAAAAACCAAACCGAACCAAACAACCCAGAGAGCAAAACCACAAGTCTGCTGCATTGCAATGGATTTTTACTTTTTTTCTTTTAATTATTTTTCCCCCTCAATCAGTTGGGGTTTTTAAAATAATTTTTTTACAAGCAGCCGCACTCGGCTCAGAGTTTCCAATGGGATTTACTCTCAGGGAAAGATGCTGCTTCTTTAAAGACCGTCCCCTATGAGCTCCCCATATTCCCTTTTGGAGTTATTTTTAATTTTTATTTATTTATTTATTTACTTGGCAGGATTCTTCAGATTAAAAAAAAAAAGAAAAAAGATTTGGATTATCTCTTCTTCTTTTTCTTCTTTTATTTTTTTTTCCCCCCATCCGTTTTCTCTTTTCCTTTCCAGGACTCTGGAGTGGTGGGTTAATTCTGTGTAGCTGTTGTTGTTATTGTTGCAAAATAACCTGTAAGTCTATAAATATTTTGCTTGTATGGACTGTGCTGGGGATGCAAAATCGCTTTGGCTTTTCTGGAAAGGGGTTTTATTTCTGTACTTTTTGCCTATTGCTGGGCAAAGGCCTTTGCTGGGAGGTGGAGGGCAGAGGGGGAAGAATGCAAAACCTTGGCAATCTGTGTTTCGGGTGGGTTTTGCAGAGAGTGCAGAGGGAGGGGACCTGTCACCCCAACCTTCCCCGCTCCTGTATGGAAATGTATCGCCCTGTATGTAAATCTGTGGAGATTTCTACCTCTGTCTCCCAGCCTTATGTATTTCCAGGGGGGCCTGCTGCGAGGGTACGGTTTGGGGATGGTTCAGATCGCTGAGTTTTCTTTCCTGGTCGGCTTTTTGGGCTGCGAGGGGCCGGTCGGGGTTGTGGGGAGTAGGGGAGAGCACTCTCCGGGCTGCGATGGCATTCCCGGGCCCTGGTGATTAATAGAAATTTGTTTACGAGAACAACCACCGCAGGTCACGGTGCCCTCGGTCCACTCGTGCAATTGCTCGGAGCTACTGATTCCACCACTGACGAGCCCACGGAGCGGCCACCGTGGACTCAAAGTCCCCGGGTGCTGCCTTTATTTTGATTTCTCAGCTGAGCTCTTGAACCGAAACGCTTTAAAGCAAGGGCGGGAGGGAGCGGGAGGGGGGGAATAAATTAGGAAGAAAGCCCTTCTGCTAATACGACTCGTCATTAAAAATAGCCCGGTGGCAACACAGGGATGGTACTCCCGAGACACTTGCGGTGGTACAGATATGCTGGAGAGACGGCTTTCCTGTAGTTAAAACGCACTGTGTAATTCCCAGGGAGTGAGCGCGGCTGGAGCTGAGTGACTTGTGCGACTCCGATCCCGGCCCCGGGCAGGGAGGGGGCTCCCGGGTCTGCAAGTGGCCAAAGGAGGGACAAACCCCGGAGTACCAACTCTGCTCTGGGATTTTGATTTTCGTTTTCCCCCAGCCACGAAATTCAAAGGAAGGGGGTTGCTGGGGGAGGCAGATCCGTGCTGTTTGCCATTTCTCTGCAGTGCGTGACGCTTTCGCTTTAGCCGGAGCCCAGCGAGCCCAGCGGCCGCGGGACGCTCGGGAGCAGCGAGAGCGCTGCCGCTTGGGGGATTTTTGCTGGAGACCCGAGGTCAAGCACGGCTTCCGTTCAAGTAGCACTTTCACGGGGGAGATTTCTCACTCCGCCTGATCACAGCCAAGCCGGGCTTGCATCAGAGTTTCCATTCTAACTCCCCTCATTATGGGGACATATAGAGCAACTAGCAGCATTCCCTTCGGGCTGGCGACGGGGCGGCCTGGGCGCCTTTGCTGGTTTTTTGGCCTTTCTCCTCTAGTTTCGTACCTTCTCCCTCTCTGACACTGAGAGCCTGGCTGCAACTACCCAGGGGCTCCTGCCACCTGCTTCCACTTCCCGTTGCTTCCTGCTGTACCCAAAAGCAGCAGTGGTTCCTGTAGTGTCTTGCTGGGGACTTTAGGGTTCTGGGGATGGGGTTGTTTCCCTTGGACACCTCTCAACCCCTCAGCCAGAGGGATTATTGCTGAGTGAGGCCTTGTCATCCACTTCCCTTGCCTGTCCCAGCTCTGGGGACCAGCGTGGCAGCCAGAGGCAGTGGTGGTAGCTACCAGAGTGGCAATGTCCTGGCGACAGCCTCCCTTGCCTCCACTAGCTGACAGCAAGCGGCTTCACCCTGGGGGGAAAGGTGACCTCATAGTGGGGAGGGTCACTGGAGGAGTGTGGGAAGCCACTAGCAGCCCTTGTGTTGGCTGTGGGACATTCCTCACCGGCCTGGGGCTCGGGGTGGCTCCTGCGCACCCATGAGGTGCCTGTGTAGCACATGGAGAAGCAGCAGCTCGGCCCTGCCTTTGGGGTGCTGTGGCAACCCTGCTGAGGGGTGGCCAGCCCCACACACTCCTCTCTCAAAACACCCTCCACGCTGTAGAGAGCTCCTCACTCAGGCAAGGGTTTGAACCCTTGTGTACCACCCTGCAAAGTGGTAGAGATACTGGAACAGAGGCAATGCTGCTGGGAAATGGTCCCCTTGGAGTTGGCAGGGGTATTTCTGGTCACACTGAAGCAGCTGCAAGGAGCAGGAGCGGAGGCAGGAGCAGTGCTGGGCATCACCATAGGTGCCTTGCACCCCCCCCCCCTTAGGCTGTCCCTCTCCAGCCTCTCCATGTCCCCCCCTGGCAAAGCTCCTGGGATGAAAAGCAACCCCTCTGTCTGCCTGCTGGCATGCAGAGCATGAAGTGGTGTGAAATTATTCAGACGCCCCTGAGAGCTGCAGTTGGATGTTGAAGGCCCTCGGAGCTGAAGGTGCTGCTTGGCAGCAAGGGGAGCTCCTGGGTTTGGGTCGTTCTCCCCGTCCCCCAGGGGACACAGAATAGGATTTTAAGGTATATTGAGGCCAGTGCATATTTTTCCCAGGTGAACTGCACCCCTGAGAAGAAGAGCCTCGTCTTTTACAAAACACTGCTTAAATAAACAGTACCCCACTGTAATTTTTTCTTTTGAAATTAACTCCTTCAGGCCATGAGGCTTCTTCATTCCCACACAACTGCCAGGACTTTTAAAGGAAAAAAAATATGTCTGGGAGAGAAAAGTTAGCCTGACAAAAGGGAGCCTGTGAGCCTCTCCCCTTCTCCGTGGCCCTTGAGGATGGGTTTTGGGAACAGCCTGCCCATTTCGGATCTGGGTGCCGCCGCATGAATGTTACTTAAAAGGAGTTTTGTGCATATTAATGTGTGTGCAGCGAGGCCAGGCTGCACACTGTGCGGGGAC